>NC_088888.1:75080800-75300800 GCF_037157495.1 Lathamus discolor | reverse complement strand
TGTGTAGATCATAAAGATCATATGAATAAATCCAGGAATGTTTTCAGGCTCAACAGCAATCTTTTAGAAGGACTGACTCTCCATAAAGCTGTTTAAAGCAGTCTAAGGTGGTAAAGACTCTCCCTGGAAGATAATATTAGAACATTTCTAAGGCAACACTTTTAGGCCTGTACCTCCAGATCCACTGTGAAGGATCCAGCTGCAGAGAAGGGGAAGTCCAGCTATGTCAAAAGTAACCTAAGTCTGTGAATGTTGGGCTGCAGTAGGACTCAAACACTGATATTTCCAAAGCACTTCATCTGAGAACTGCTGGTCAGGCAAGAAGTTAGCGCTCAGAGACCTCTGCAGTGACATACAAATGGAAACAACCCACTCCCTCTTCCATTACAGTAGGTCTGGGCCACAGTATCCTCCACAATTAGAAACAGTTTAAGTGCTTAAGGATGCAGCTCATAGCTTGGAAAGTGTAGGCAGTTGAAGCATTTAGGCACATGAAATCACTGCAAGATTAAAATACTTATTGTGTTCATCCACTTTTAGCCAATCTCCAATTTGTAATCTGTCCAGAAAAAAATGAGATCATATATCTGCTACTCAAATTATTTTGCTATCTGCCAAAGAACGCTTCTGGGAAGGGTTATTCTTCCCAGCAGAAATGTAGGAAATAAGTTGGAAAACATTAATTCATATTAATAAAAAAGGCCTGTGAAGACAACAGCTGTTTGATCCTTAGATAAACTGTAGACAGTTTTCACTATTTTAAGTCGTCATGAGTGATGTACTCTAGGTTTAGAGGGTAAAAAGGAGCCAAGAAAAAGAGGAGAGAAAAGAAAAAAGCCTGGAGAAAATATTTACTTGCATATTTTTCCTAGGAAAATATAAATGTGGCTAATGAAACAGACTTGTTTAGATACTCTATAGCACTCCCCGAGGGATCTGGAGGGGATATTTTCCACTTACTCCTAAGCTTCAGCAGTCACAGATGGGGTTACTGCAGTGGGACCCTCATGGGCATGGGCTTTGCAGGCGTTTGCAGAAAGGTGGGTGAGGGACATTGATGGTGCCTTTTGGGACAGAGGATGGCATCCATGCAGATGTGGCAGCCACAAGTGTCTGTAGGGAGGCTGCCCATCTGGGAGTCTGGCGGCAGGGGGACCCTGCCTGAGGAGCCAGACAGCTGTGGGGAGCTGGTGGGGATGTGGTTGCCACATCCATAAGGATTTACAGCATATGACAAGAAATACAAAATATGAATTCGTCTGAATTTTTCCACCACCTAACAGGGGCTGTAGGTGCCTCCCAGGGTTGGCTGTGTTCTTGGGCAGACCTTCCTTCCTCTGCTGCTGCACAATTCACCCCTATGTGCCTTTGAAATAAGAACTGTACCTAAAGAGAAAACAGAAACCAACACACATAATTTCTGCTCTAGAGACAAGTGGACACATGTGGGACATGAGGACGGACATGACACCGTGGGTGATCTCCAATGCGCCTCATCCAGGGATGAGGTCTTTTCAGCTATGTCAGCTCCGGTGTGGACTCTACAGAGACAAGAAGAGGGAGGCTTTTCTCCGGGAACTGCTAGGAAAGAAGGGGGACTTACACCGTGGATTTCTCCAGCCCAAGCCCTGGATGGAAAACCTGAGTAGCAGGAAAACTTCACTTCCAGTCCTGACACAGACTCTTGGTCTGCTTTAGCTGGTGAAACAAGTCTGAATGATCTTGTTTTTTCTTGACCTGATTGCTCTGGATGTCTCATACAACTTAAGTTTATATCAAATGTAAAACTTCCAACTTGGAGAGTTTTTTCCCCAGAATTCCAGATTTATTCCCTGATGTCCTCACCCACCTTACTTTCCAAAGAAGCTGGCAGATGCTGGGGCTCACTGCAGATGCTCAAGCAAGGGTGGACCAGGTGACTTGAGGAACCCTCTGGGAGGCCTGTTGATACACATTTGTCAGTGGAACAGACAGCTCACTGTGGCTCCTATTTACAAGCTTCTGAAACTAGCTTCTAAACTAGCTTTTAACAAAGAAAATGTGTTAAAGTACCAATAAAACTGCTCTAATAAGCCCTCCATAGCAAACTCCTAATTGAAGCTCATAAAGAGAGCTCTAAACAGTATTTAAAGTGCAAAGAAAACATATTGGTCCTCAATGCAAACAAGTAGATGTGGTGCTGATGCTTTTTATTTGACCAACATGAAAGCTACAGAACACAAAAATGTAGGTGTGGGATGTGTGTGGTTAGAAAGCTGGTTATTGGACTTAGAGCAGGTTTAAAATCCCTCCTTCAACAAGTTTGGCTCAAGTACATACAACCTGCCCAGAAACCTGTACAAATGCCTTTTTTACTTGTACCGTTTCCCACACACATGGATGTACCTGCAAATGCAGGACAGAGCATGCACGTATTTACCTACTGCTTCCTGATTTACTTTTGTATTTCAACTACTGCAAATCATGCTGCTTCTCTCGGTGCTCCTGAGCTACAGTTTAGGTCCTCAGTGACAACACAGTAACTGAAATTACTCTACATCATGTTGAGGGCATGTAGTGATTTCTTGACTGTTGCCAAACACCCACATGCTGAAAGCATCTGGAGGGCTTCTCAGAGTCTGCTTGGAGATCTCCCCTATGAGCAACAATGGTAAAATTTCCTCCAAATCTACAGGTTTCTCTGTGGCCTAAGGGAAGAGAAGCGCACAGAAATGTTAAAGAGGAGAGCGAAGAAAGGGAAATTACATTTGATAATGGTGTAGCTTTTGAGAGAACAGAGTAACTCATGGCAACCCATTTCACCTCATTGCAACTCCTGTTATATGGAGAAGGAAACCTGGAAAGAAAATATGTCTTCCTCCCAATTGTATGTCCATCTATGAGCTCTACAGAATGGATTTCCCAGCAAAATGTAATTGCCTTGGTCCTCTAAATACTGCAGGACTTGTTCCTACTGAAGGCAACAAATTATTTTGGCAGGGGCATCAAAGGTACAGCTGGGCAGGACACATACTGGGGTGTCTTTAACTCAGGATGTGCAGGTGCCACTAAAGCACAAGCATGCCAGAGAGCTCTAGTTACGTCTACAGTCTGCATGGTCCTTAGCTTCTGTCAGTGGTAGGGAGAGCTAGATGGAGCAGCCGGGCAGCCACATGTGGAGGGCAGAGGCGACGGGAGTCAGTCTGGTGGGGGCAGGGAGAGTTAAAAATACCATGGGATGAAATTTTTGGATCAAAGGAGAGGAAATAATAGACTTTGAAGATGGAAAAGGAGGGAAAAGGAAAGAAGACACTATTAAATTAAGGATCTTTTGAAAAAGCACTCCAACCTTGTACAGCATATTTGGGCTGCAAGGCTGATACATCCAAGTGGTGTCATCCCCTGATCCCCATCTTCCTCAAGCTCTTTTCAAGGCAGAGCTGCACTAAAACCCATTGTGCTGCTGATGAAACACTTTGTGGTTTTGCCCCAAGTAATTCACTGGTTTCCACAAAAACTAAAGGCACTTTTTATAGGCAAAAGCTGTCATTTCACTGTGCTAAGCTGTTTCTGCCATAAAAAGGTGTGATTTCACTTCCTGCACATGTGTGAAAATTTAGGATGTGTTCCAGTATAAAAGAACATGTTGCCACATGAAAAGCTGCGTTTTTAACGGTATTTGCAAAATCTCACCCTTGACCAAGTTTGTCAGTTCTCACAAAATCTTAAAGACCAGACCATGACTTGTTTTTCTGTGAGTGCACAGAAGTGATAAAATACTGCAGTGATGGGAAAAAGAATTAAAAAAAAAAAAAACCACCAAAAAAACCCCAGAACAGAACAAAAAAAAAAAACCAACAAAAAAAAAAAAAAAAAAGAGGAGAAAGAGGAAAAGGAAAAGGAAAAGAAGACAAGAAGACAAAACAAAGGGAAAGGTCCCGTATAAGCAGGGTCTTGACAAACTGTCAGGAATTTACAAAGACTTTCAGTGGCATAAAGATCATTGACCTCAGACGAGGGCTTTTGCTCGTGTAAGACTAAGGCTCTCTGACACTTGGATTCAGCAGGAAATGGGAGCCTTAAGACCTTGTGGAACTTGATGATCTTAAGGTCCTTTCCAACGCTAACTATTCTATGATTCTATGATTCTATGGTATGCTACAGGAGGAAGGGTGGATCCCTTCCCGAGAGGCACACTGCCCACTTGAGGGATACTGCAGACCTCCTGTTGCACCCAGAACCCGGAGGAGAGAACAAGAAGTTCTGATGAGAAGACAAACAAAACCAAGAGTTTGCCTAAAATCAGTAAGATACGTCTTGTGAGGCTGGACTCCAAGACCTCTCCACATAAGATTGGGATGCATCATGGAAAATGAGGTTAAGGGAAGAAATGGTTTGTGAAAGCTCTCAGGCCACTAGTACATCCTATGAAATCATTGTTAGAACAAAATAGTTTCTAATTTTCAGCTATAAGACTAGCATTATTAAAATAAAGGTTGATAAAATTATTTGACTACTGAAAACTGAACATTTCTAAAGAGGAGAATCTAATGCAGATGTTTCCTCCACAGTGAGTAAAAAATAAAATAAAAAATATAGTAAAAGGGGAGTTTTAGATATTTTGATTTTTCTTTGCTTCAAAGTAACCTTGTACTGTGCGATACTCATGCTCTACATACAGCCTACAGTATATTCTTTGGTGTCTTGCTAGCACTCAGATGTACTCCGTAACGCTTTATGTCAACTTCATTATGAAATTTCAGAAATTACTTAGAACATTATAAAGGGGCCAAGGCACAGCACTGAAGTTCACCAAAATCAGCAAGAAATGCTCTGTTTCAGCTGGAATTGTGAGTCCTGATGAAAACTGAAGTCAAAAGAGAGATTTGGATCAAGCCCTGAATCAGCTCTCCAAAACAGGTGCAGAACAGTGAATAACTCTAGGGCTGAAGTCAATTAGACCCACTCAGGTTTGGTCAATTAGTCATTCTTTTGATCTCTCAATCTCGCAGAGAGGTTAAAAAAAAAAGCTCATTTTTACTCAGATCCTCAGCTGCAGGGGTGGGGGGTTCTCTCTCAATATTGAAGCAGAAAAACTTCTCTGGACTTCTTTTTCTTCTCTGTCTCACACATTATTAGGTTTTGTGCAAGAGGGCAGGTTTGCAGATGCGTATGTTCAGATGGAGTACTGAGGAATGGGTTCCCGAAGGGCACTGGGGGCAGAGCTTCAGGATATTAAAGGAGAGCAGGCTGATATTAAACCAGCATAAGCTGAATGTGAAATAGCATGGGGCTAGGCTCAGTGCTGCAGCCCCTGAACTTTCACACACTGCAGCCAAGGAGCTCACAACTTCAGCAAATATACCTGGAGAACAAGCTGGGATGGGTCTCACAAAAAAACCCCAAACCCGCTGCATAATCAGGCTGAGCATAATAACTGGAAATGACATGGAGAGGAATGTGAAGAAGTGTGGCCAAAGAAAGAGATTGCCCTGATCTGCAAGTACAGGGTCTCCCTGATGATCCCTCACGACAGCAGTGCCCACTGGTCTTCTATCCCTGAAACCTTCAAAACCTCTAAAATGTCTTAAATCTTGGCAGTTGCTATACTCATCCTGGCCATGAAAGATTCAGGTGTAACTGAATCCAACTTCCTGACCATCCAACTTACTTGGTCCCCTCACAGCAAAGTATTGGTGTACCATTTCCTCAGTGCTCAACCTCTTTCACCATGACAGGATACACACATGGTCCTGGGAGTGGTGGGAGGGAAACCTGCACTTCAGGCGTTCACACACGACAGGGTCAGAAAATCACCCTGGCTTCCCTCGCCACCTTACCCCTCTAGAAGTTGCCTGGCACAGCAGTTTCCAACTCCTCAGGAGGACTTTTCCTTCTAAACTAAAAATATCCCTGTCCCAGAATAATTAACTCCACCTTTGCAAGTGGAATATTCATTATTTCTTAGCAAAGTTAATCTTATACTACAGGATAAGTAGGCTTATCTTGTAAGTTAGTGTTATCCTGTAAGGGAATGAGGAAGTTATCCTGGTATGGGTAAATTATACTGGAAGTCCCCAGGCAGAACTGCTATTTTTGACTAGCCAATTCTGCATGCCCAGACAAGGCCTAAGACCTTTAATAGATAAAGTAGAAATCAGCCTGTTTCCCAAAGTAGAACTAAAGCAGATTCAACAATTAGTTATAGTAATGGACATAGGGTGTTGCATTTGGACACAAGGTACAATCTGTCTCATAGCTCTGAAACTGCTCTTGGTAGAACTATAGATTAATTTCCTGTGCCTTAGCATAGTTGTGTTTTGAGTTCATAGCTATTGTACTCAAAACCATGCCAGCTTGTAACCTCAGATCACAGCTGTCCTTGTGGAGACAGAGCACTGGATATCTTGAGTATGGCATCAATACAATATTGAAGGCTCAAGCTGCTGAATACAAGCCAAAGAACATAAATTAACATACATTTCACAGTCTAAACATATTGGAAACTGTATGCAGATCTGACCCTTTTCAGGGTGATTTGAAAAGCGCATGGATTTAGATTATTTTGATGGATTAAGTATTTTCCTGAAGTGTCTGCTTTAGCAGCTTCTAATCAAATTTCAAAGAACAAAATTCTAACATATTTTTAAATATTTGTGTATTACAGGATAAATCAAACACTTCATAGAGTGAAACCTTGGCCCTACTGAAATCAGTAGGAGTACTTTTGGAAACTCCTGTTGACTTGCAGGATGACAGGATTTCATCCTTGAGAAAATACAGAGATGAACATGGTATGCTTTTCTTCTGACTAAAGGACTCTGGAACTAAAAAAAAAAATAAATATCTTTTTATCAATAAAGATACTTTGTGTAGGGTGGTTTAGAACAGAGGAGACATAAGCCATAAAGATAAGTTCCCTGGCATTGACACCATAACATTCCATTTTCTTCCACTGTTCAATTGGTTGTAGGAAGACTCTCTCATGCAGTACCTGTTGAAGTCAGAAGGACTGCAGGAGTCTCTTCCTAACCCATGGTTCTTTTCATTTGTGGTTACCAGCAGGTGAGAAGCCAGCAAGATTGTCTAACAGTGCTCTGCCCAAATTTGTCTGCACACATATTGCTTTGCACTGAAGAAGTCCTGTATCTCCTAATTGTATGCAAAAAACATGGCTGATCAGCTACTTCTCTGGGATAACTTTGGGATACTACCAGGAAAAGTACTGAGTCTGTTGAGATCTGACCCTGATGCCACAGGACTGAATCGGATAATTCCCACTGGCTTTGACAGTGCAGTGTCAAACTCCCATGACTGTGCTGGGGGCAGAGCATTCACAGACACACCTCTAACCAGGGCATGCTGCATCATTGACTCTGGCATGGGTTTATGTGCAAATGCATCAAAAGGCCGCAGCTTTAGATACACAGCTCCTGCCTCTGTGCCCTGGAGGTCTGAGCTATCCATCCAAGCTATCCATCCCCCTGGAGATCCTGAATTCTCAGTGTACCAATACTTCCTTCAGGCGCCTGGTCCTAAGGGCAGCTGTGGCTAAGTAGGAACAGCCCCTGTTTTGCTGCTAGTCCCCACCCATAAAAGATTTCCCACCCATCTGTGTGTAGGGATATGATATGTCCTCATCTAAGCTGCTGTATGAACAGAAGGCAGCAATATTTCTCACTAACATGGCAGCCTGGCAGGCAGGGCTGGCAGAGCAGGCAGTGCCCATGCCAGGAGTCCACATACAGCTCATTGGTCTGAGCAGTTGAACCCACAGCTTCCAGCTCCTTGGGTCTCTGCACCATAAGGGGCAGAGATGGTCCAGCTTCTTATGGCAGAAGGAGAAGATCAAGTCAAGCCCTCCTCCACAGAAAATGTAATGTTGCATATTTCAATATTCAGCTGGGGTTTGTTATTGCCCCCGGAAAATTGTGCTGTGGGGGAAAAAATTACTTAAAAGCAAACACTTGGGAAAAGGCAGCTCATATTTTCCTCTGTCTTTTTCAAGTGCTCACATTCCCATATTACTTATGAGCTTATAATAGTCTATAAACCAGCAGTGGATACACAGAAGTTAGCACTGTCAGGATAGCTGCCCTTTGCAAACTTCCCAGTTTGCAGAAGTTATTAATGCAGAAACATCTCCCCATGCCTGTATCTTATACAGGTCCTGAAAGGTAGACTCAAAACCAAGAAAGCAGACCATGGTGGCAAAGACATTTATGAAATGAAATGGAGCTGTGGAGCTGCATGGAGCGTAGTGGAGCTGTGCCTCCACTCAGGGTTTTATCAATATCGAAATTTCCAAAAAGCTACCATACTGCAGTCCAGCACTACTGCATCAGCAGAAATCTCTGCTCAGAGTCAGTCTCAGAAGCAGCAGAAATGGGAACTCGCTTTTGCCAGTCCCTGGGGGAGAAGCCACTCCATGAATTTTGTGCATATAGAAGTTGTTGATAAGCCCTCTTGCAACATCAATGCCTTTCCTATAGGCACTGGGGTAACCACTTCCTTTCTTCTAGTTTGCAGCTGCCTGTTTAGCTCAAGACAGAGAGCAGAGATTAAGACCAAATTAATAGGAGAGAACACCTGGAGCAAAGCCTGCTAGTAGCTCCTGCATCCACAAGAACAGCTCTGTGAAATGAAAGAGCCATGGCAAAGTCCATTCCTTTGACAGGAAACAGCGACATGACCCTAATTGCAATGGGGAAGGCAGTGACCCTCCTGCTCCGCTCCACTGAGAGCTCGACCCCTATAAAGTTTTATTCATATAGCATTTTTCTTTCTTGTTCTTGAAAAATTCTGCATTTGTTGACTTTGTGTCAGCTGATTAATTGGGTATTAGCAATGCTTTGGGTGAAATCCTGGTCTTGCCAAGCAGGAGGCGAATTACATCAATGATTAAACTCAGAGTTTATGATTGAATTTCCAAACTTTTACTTTATATATGACAGCCGGTGTGACTGGATCTCAGGGTAATTCCCACAGAGGAATACACTTCCTAATTGTTGCACCCACCTATAAATACACTATATATATTTTGCGTATTGAAAAAAAGAGGAATAACCATCCTTGGATGTGAAGATTATATGACATTGTGCAATGCAGTGTGGACAAGTCCTTGGCTACCTTCTGTAGGAAGTATGTGTTACGTTATTTATTTTTCAGGGGTATGAAAATAGACCTTAGACCAGGGACAGCCGGGGCTGCTGCCTTTGTCTGGGCTTGTGTCAGACCTGGAGATCACATTGGTTAGGACTTTCTCTACCTAGTTTTGGTAGCCAAGCTGATGCATGCTACGCTTCTTTTGGTGGGGAAGTCAAATTTTTCCTACTCCCCTCTATGTGCAGCTGTTCATTTCTGCATCCTGTTTACCAGCCCTTACCTGAAGAAGCAAGTATGCATGCAGGGGCCAAGCGTGTTCTTGGTGGAAAACAAAATTGATCTTCTCCTGGAAAAGATTTGTTGGAGGCTTTTAACTTGTATTGCTATTGCTGTCTTGGTTATAGCATGGCTCCCCAGGCAGCCAGGCCAACCCCACTGCCAGGGCAGTAAGTCACAACCAGTGAGCAGAAGAGAGCAGCCAGGAACTGCCTTCGTTGCATCTTTCTGCCAGAAAGAATGTATCCTGAACTGCCTGCAGGCAGGGAAGCACCTCGTCACTGCTGGCTGCAGAGTAGGGTCTGTGGATGAGAAGCTGCATATGGGAAAGGCAGAGATGAGGTGGGTTAAAACATCCCCAGCCTTTCTGAGCACAGATGATGCAGAGTGAGCCTTAACACTTCCTACCCCCTTCAGGCATCGCTGAACATTGCAGCCTGGATTGGGAAACATTAAATAAAGACATGATGCGTACAATACCACACATCGCACCTCTGAGCTGCTGGCACCCTGGCCAGACTCAGTACCTGGCCACCTTGCCCATGTGAGGTGAGGAGAGACCCAGCTTTTCCCCTCACTGTACCCACATCCTTGGGCAGAAGTGGCAACTGCGATGCAGAGGACATGGGAAGCTGTGAAGGAGAGGGGCAGCAAGGTGGTACCTGGGGTCTCACAGAAGCAGCCTGGGCAATGCAGAAAGTGCTGGGGTCCTGGCCAGCTCTTCATTGCTGAGGTATCTTTCCTGTCATATGAGATGTGATGGCATTATTGACCATTCACAATGCTCAAAGTCACCTGCTCAAAAAATACCAAACATAGGGGAACGTTACATTCCTACATCTCCCATGCTGGCACCAGCTGCACAGAGTCTTTTATCTGGGCAACACCTGATAAAGTGTTTGCACCTTTCTGACTTTTGTGTGGCTCTTGTCACACTCAGTGATACTGCCTGCAGTGCTCAGCAGTGGTGCTTGCACTGCACACGTAGAGCTGGCAGGGAGAAGGAGACTCAAATCTGTCCCTACTACAGAAGCAGCTGGGTGCAGCATGGGGCAACTCTACCACTTCCCTGAAGTCTACACCAGCTTTCTGTTGCTATTAGGTAAAATCCAAAGTGCTGGATATGATAAACAAATCCTGATTGGTTTTGGTGCTGGCTACCTCTCCCAGCCGGGTGTGAGTCCTCAGGATTTTTCATAGTTATTACAGCACTAACAGAGGATTTAGTGGAGTGGAAGAGCTTTTTACTGCAAATGGTTGTTTCCCTTCAACTAGTTATGCCCATTTAATTCCTAAGAAGCCAGTAATCTGCAGCAGAGATGACTGAGAAGCCACTTCAAATGCAAAGGAGAGCAGTGATGTTAGCTGGACAGGTTATGAGTAAATAATGTCAGTATTCACAGCAAGGCTCTGTTAAGGGAAACATTGGACCATGCTTATTTTTTCAGCTTCTCTGGTCAGAGTGATAAACTCACCACCTGCTGATAAGGTTGGTGGCGTTCTATGTGAAAGTAATGCTCCTGCTCAGAAAGATGCAGTTCTCCAGAGTGGTGTGGAAGGAGTAAAAGTGGAGGCACCAGGGGAGCCCTTCAGTTCTACTCGCTAGGTAAACTCCACTGATGCAAAGTTAAAACACATGCCTAAAGGATATCTGACAGAATAAGGCCCCATAATATTTGCATTTATTTCTTTTAAGCCAGATCTTTTGTAAATCTTCATCACACTAAGAATGACTACTCGGCTAGGCTCCAGAAATGTACACAGTTTCTTCTAATTGCCTTCGTTCACTGCTTATTAGAAATAATCACATCTATATTTTCAATCAATGACCTGTGATTTTATTTTGACCAGGTTTCTTCTTTCACCCGAGGGTTTCTTTTTGCTGTGGTGTTCCAAGATAGCTTCCCCCTGGAGCTGGAAGTTATGGGACTGTTCTTCCAATTACTGTGTGAACTTAGGTTTCTAAAATTCGAAAAGTTTGTACTCAATGAGTTTGACAGGCAAGCAAAACCTGGGGCAAAAATAAAAGGAAAAAAAAAAAAAGGAAAGAAAAAAGGAAAAAAAAAGTGAAATAACAGCAAGACAACGGTTTCATAAATTTGGAAAGAGGGTTTCTTGCCAGTTTGTTTTTATTAACTGCTATAAAGGAAATGAGGCTCAAAGTATTGAAAAGATGGTGGGGGAGAAGGATCAGGTAAAGGGATTGCAAAACCACCGCAGACAAGTCTAAACTGGTCCATTGAAGAACCAGATTTCACATCCCTGAGAATCAATAACCAAGAATCACCACTGGCTATAAAAGTACTCACAGCTAACCAGTAGTAACCAGTTATAATCATTTACCTCTTCTTTTTTCCACCATAAAACACCCAGAAAGAATCAAAGAAAAAAAAAATGCATCTGAGGTTCATATTGTCAGAAGTCTGTAACAGTTTTCGCATGCCAGACAAGAGCATTGATGGTTTTCCTTTGAAATGCTGGATCCATTGGCATAAATAGATTTGCAGATGCTCCCAGAGCAACTAGGACAGGAGGTACTGAAAGGTACTGCCACTGACACTTACATAAACAACACACTTGCAAGTAAAGATAGAACTGAGTTTTTTCTGGGAGGAAGAAGCTGTTGGTGAAGTCTGTCTTTCTGTTTGGGTTTTGTTACTATGGTTTTAGGACTAGTTATAATAGTTGGTCACCCGACAACTTCCACAGAAAGTGCTTACTTTCCAGTGGGATTCTCCTTTTGATTTCCCATTAAACCATCCTTGACCTTCCCCATCACAACCCAATAACCTTGTATTATGTGCACATTAATCCTTCTCTCCCTACCTACTTCACAGACTTTACATTTGAAATTAGAAGTTATTATTTTGTGACTGTCCTTTGTCATCTTCCACCTGAAAATAGTCAATATGATTTTCTATATGCTATAAATAACAACATATGGTCTCAGATTGACTAACAAAGTTATAATTCAATCTGGGAGCTTTCCTGCCATGCATAAAACCTCAAGCTGTAGCCTGGTGGTTCCCAGTGTCAGTAGACACCCGTGATTGAATTGCAGTCAGTCAGGGACCACTTATTACTCACTAGGGGTATTTCTAGAAATGAAAGGTTCTGAATACCCTGAAATATAAGGCAATGCTTGAGGAAGTAGGATGCTATTCATAATGAGGACAGTTAATTTTTTATATATTTAATGAGACTGTAGCATGGTTTGTGGGTGGTTTTTTTTTTCCTTTTCTTCTTCCTGGGGAAGTAAATCATGACTTGCATATATATGAAATCATAAATTGTAGATAAGAAAATGCTTTTCAGTTTGCTATCAAGAAAAACAAGAAGTGGGAAAGGAAGGAAGGAAAGAAGAAAGGATAATGGGAGGAAGAAAGAGAGAGAACAGAGAGAAGAAAGAGAGGGAAGGGCAGAAGGAAGGGAGAAGGAAGGGCAGGAGGGTGGGTGGGCAGATGGCAGAAGGAAGGGAAGAAAGTAGAAAGGAAGGAAGGAAGAGAAAGTTAGCAATTTAATTGTGATTTAAGCTATAGTTTTCTGTTTACAAAAATCTCTCAGTAGAATTACACACAGAAGTGCCCTGTGTTGCCTCTCCTGCAAGGTGACAAACACTTTTGCACGTCTTTCTAGTTTCCACTGGCTACTTACTATGTGTTGTGCACCCACCTCAGCAGGCAAATTTCAGATGGACAATATCCATAATGGGACATGATATGGGAAACTGGTCAAGCACTGTCAGAAATTTATAGCTGCTGAAAGCGTGAACATGCCCTATGATGCACAGCTGGCTTGGTCACTGAAACGTCAAACATCAGGGCCTTTATAGAAGCACCTAAATAATTCACAAGCCACATGGGTTTTCATTTGAAAGCCCTCCTTGTATTTGTAGTGACAAAGAAGATTCACAGTTGTGTTGGGGCAGGGCTGGGTTTTAAGGGATTCCCTGGAAGATCATCACATAATTCTTTGAAATGTATTCTGAGATGTGTTTCTGAGAACAGAACTATTGCACTCCCAGTACTTAGCAACCTAACTTCAATTTAGGATTGCGATATAACGAAACATTCCTTTGGTTTTTTGTTTGTTTGCTCAGAAAAAAAATAAATTATACTCTTTCTGTGACCTTCAGAAGTGACCTGGTCCTTTTTCAGGATATAATAAAGGAAATAATTAAAGTCTTGGGAAAGGTTTGTATGGAATCACTGTTTCTCTAGAGCCAGATCAAGTAATAAAGAATTTTACTAGGATACAAAAGGCCCTGGTAATTTAAGAGAGAAGCAAACTTTTTTCCAATATAGTTTCAGATTATATCATCTCTCAGGAATCCTTTGTGACTGGTCTTCTATTTAAAGAGAAATAGCCCCAAACTAATAGGATACTTGACCCCCAATTATAAATTGTCCTACTGTCATAGTCGGTACTATTTTTTATTACTACTCATGTTTTTTTAATTTCTCTTTCAAATAAATCTAGTCTTTCCACTGTTTTCATCAAACATAGGCCAAAAGAATCAGTTTTTTATTCCAAATTCCAAAAACCTGATGTCTCAGGAGCTGGTTCCACAAACTCTTCCCTTGTGTTATTTTTAATCTTGGGAAAATGGATTTGTGGCAGCGGCCAAATCTTTTGTTTCCTGGGGCAAGTGTCCTTCTCCAGGAGATCCCTACCCCTCAGAGAACATTCAGTTACTTTCCCGTGTTTATAAAAAGGATTGCCACTGATTTTGTTGCCTGTCTCTGAGCTCTTTGTCAAACTTTAAAGATAGAGCCCAAGGCACAGCTCTACCCTCACACAAATACATGTATTTATTTGTCTGACGTTGCTGACTGTGTTCCTGAGAGCGGCATCAAAAACGTCACAGGAAGTCTGCAAGAAAGAGGTCATTGCCTGAGGCCACCCTCCCATTCTCCCGGTTACACTCAGCTTCTGTATGGAAACACTGATCTATCGAAACCTAATGTATGGATTTTCAAGGCTTAAAATAGCAATTTGGGGGTTTATTACTTGAAATGTAGTGAGTTTTCATAGCTCATTGGCTTACTTCGTGCAGCACAATCAGTTCAGTTCATCTGCTTGTTAGCTTTCTGGGCCAGTGATGATATGAAAGCTGCAGTTATGATGTGCACTCAAACCCAACCTAGCAGCACAGTCTAAATGCCAGCTAGACCAAACCACCTGCTAAGTAAGATGAATTCAGTACAGCACAGTATTAGTATAAAAACTATTGCTTGTGGCCAAGATATTATTCTGTGTAATTCCCTTATTCAACAGCACAGTTATGTGTCCTGCATCATGGACTAGCTACTGCTGTTCCCATCTTTGTTTCCTGTATACCCACAAGATGCCAAGGACTTCCAAATGTAGAAGATAGACATGGACATTTTTCCCAGAATCTTTTATGTTATGAAATAATCATATTTATAGTCTAAAAACTGTTATTAAATTGATGGATTTTCACTGAATTTCACCCATGTTTCCCATGTTTTAGCAAGGGAGAAACATGCATTTCTCTTCTCAGGTCTAAATGGAGGGCAGAATCAGTCTTTGTCCACAAAGAGATGGAGAAATGCTCATGTTAGGGGAAGCAGAGGCTGGGCCTCCTTGAGAAAGATCAAAAGGTAAATCCTGTGTCCTGCAAAACCCTTTTGAACCTGGACATCAACAAGTAAAGCAGTCAGCCAAAGCACTCCACCTTTCAAGAGGAAAAAAATACAGGTGCCTGCATTTAGCTTGTATTAGACTTACTAGAGTCACCCGAATTTGACTGCTTTAACCACAGCTTCCCACTTTAACCTATTTCAGCCACTACAGAGGCAGTTCTGAAAGGATTAACTTACTACAGTCTCTGCCATATTATGAAAATACAAGGTGGCATCTCACAGTTTGCTCTTAGTGTTGATGCTGTTGCTGAATGTTATTGGACTTGCCAGAGATGTCACTAATGCAGAGAGGAAAACAGTCATTGCCCAGTTCCCTGAGGCTCTGTGTAGCCCCACAAAGCTCCTAACAACACAGTCCAGCCTTCTCAGCTAAAAAGAGTTGCCATGACTTGATGCAAGCAAATGAGGAAAGGCTACAAAGGGAATTGACAGCTCAGCTTTAGTAATATTTTTCTGCTTGGCTAAAGGATTGTGATCTGAAAACTATTTAGCACAGAACTATTATATACCAAGAGTCCAATATTGTGTTTTTAAATGTAATTGGTTCCAGTGGTAGCTAAGGAGACTTGCAACTATGCAAGAATAGGTGATAAATATATTTTGCCTACATAAATTGTATCTTGCTTTGCAAAAGCCCCAGTTGAATTTTGGAAGACTTTACAAGTTCACAGGCTGCACCCATAGGTCTAATGTCTGCAGTGCTTTGTAGACTTTTTCTTGTGTGAATTCCCTGCAATTGCAGTCTCATCTCCTGTAGCACCATGTAAGCACTGGATATTAACTATAATAAGCAAAGCAGTAGCTACAGCTGTACCTCATCCCCATTGTACTTCGTACTGGCTCACTTTAAACTTACGAGAACCCTCCAAAGCTTTCATATAAAACATTTGAGTAAACAAAGTTTCATTATTTACAAATGATCTCATGTTATTTTGCCATGGCCAAAGCTGAGAACAGCCATTAGCTGGCCTGTTGACCAGATTTGTTTTGGGCTGGTTCAACTTAACTATTCTGGAGTGCTATTGCTGATATGTTACAAGATGTCTGTATCTTTGATTACACCTCTGACTGTCTTATCCATATAAGGTATTCAAGGTGAGGTATTCAAAACTGCATTTAAGACTGTCATATTTAAACAGCTGTGAGGATATTAATTAAACTTTCCAACATCTTTACCAGCTGGGAAAAGATCCTAGTATTATCATCAACATTTCAGAGGTGGCAGAGTTGAATCCAGAGATGCTAAGGCCTCTATTTCTAACATTTTTTGCCTGAAGTTGCAAAATAATACACAGAATTTTAAGCAACCTTATATGTGAACAGCCAAATATTCAGGTGTGTGGCCATTCTGTATCTCCTCCCAGCTTCAGCAAGCAGTTGCACAAGGTCTATGAGATGAAGGACTGTCTCTGTACCTGGTGTTTGCTATGAGTAATGAAAATATATATACAGGTGGCTATTAGAAATTATCAAGAAACATCCCATCTCCTTTTCTAAATAAAAAAATTAAGTCAGAGTATTAAGACTTTTTGAAGACACATAAATGTTTCAATGAAAATGTTGTCAAGAAATTTTTAATCTCTGGGATATAATTACTGTGTGGGAAAACCAACTTTGGATAGCCAAGCTCCCTCATCTCACCTTAGATGGGGAGATGTCAGGTCAAGTTAGAATAGAATCATAGAACAGTTAGGGTTGGAAAGGACCTCAAGATCATCTAGTTCCAACCCCCCTGCCATGGGCAGGGACACCTCACACTAAACCATCCCACCCAAGGCTTCATCCAACCTGGCCTTGAACACTGCCAGGGATGGAGCACTCACAACATCCCTGGGCAACCCATTCCAGTGTCTCACCACCCTAACAGGAAAGAACTTATGCCTTATATCCAATCTAAACTTCCCCTGTTTAAGTTTTAACCCATTACCCCTTGTCCTGTCACTACAGTCCCTGACGAAGAGTCCCTCCCCAGCATCCCTATAGGCCCCCTTCAGGTACTGGAAGGCTGCTATGAGGTCTCCACGCAGCCTTCTCTTCTCCAGGCTGAAGTTCCTCATCTGAACCATTGCCCCAACCTACTTGACTTTTAAAGCTTTTATTAATCTGCCTATTCTTTATTTTCTCCCCTCTCCCTCAAAAAAAAAAAAAAAAAGGAAAAAGGAAGAAAGATCTCCTATTCTTTCTGCACTGGAATGAAAACAAATTTTGAAACCGCAACATTTTTCACAAAACAGAATTCTTGTTTTCTGGCCAGCCCTATTACTTATTATTATCGACCTTTCAGAGACTCCAATTTAAGACTTTTAGTGAAGCTTCAGTGGGAATCAGTGCCAGGGTTGCAGTCAGCGCTCTAAAATCCCCAACTGCCCATTCTGCTAGCTTTCTCACACCAAAGATGTCTCCCCTCCCCAAAAACAGCCCAGGAAGAAAAACCACTAATGATCTTCACCCTTGCAAAGAAAACCATCTGAGTTTTACGTTTGTGCAGCAAGAATGTCTTCTGTCCTTTCCCATAATAACCTGCTCAGATATTTTTTAAACAGCTGTAACCAATGCCGTCCTCAATAAAGTAAACGGAAAAGACGAAAAACACACACTGCAGCACATTTGACAGTCAGACACCTAGAAGAGAAGTGTTTCAGGCCCCAGGGGACATGGCATCAGTGCTCCATGGCCACTTGAAACTCCTCACTCTGGCTATGGTTGGAAGTATCATGTTTTTGACACCTTACTCCCAGAAATGCTTCCCTGCGGCAGATGCTGCTGTGATTAACATTAGGGAATCTCAGAACAAGCATGACATCACTGTGACATCATTCCTCCTGTCCCTAGGGTACCTGGGAAGCAGACCTTTCACATACACTGCAACACTCGTGACAGCCTTCCTAGGTGTGTTTTAAGGCACCAAAGCTTTTAAAGCCTGTCTCCTGTTCTCTCACATCCCTAAGCTTGGCGTGAGTACCCTATCCAGATTTACACTCCCTGTTTTACTAGCCCATCAGGCTTGGGACATACCTTCTGGGAGAGATGCAGGGAATGTAAGTAAGTGTCTGTGTTACTTGGCAAATAACAATTTCTCTGAGAGGTTAAAGATCTGAGGGTTTTTACATAAAGGACTTTTTTTTCCCCTGAGGAAAGGTCAAAATTTAAGCTTTGGAATAGTCTAACACATTTCTCAGACCAGTCTCACATGAAGTCCTGTTCCTGTCTTGCTACCCACCAGTCCTCCTCCACCTTATCCTTCGTTGAAGTTTAAGAACATCTTGTGTATGTTCTTGTGTATGTAGAGAGGTGCTGAAGCCTTCAAAATGGTCTGTTGGCTTGGAAGTGAATAGAGCAGCCAGTGTTTTTTTCTTGGATCCTCTCAGTAACGAACATTTGATTAATAAAATGTTCTTGGCACTTCCCTTTTATTCCATCCACCAAATAAAGCCTCTTTGAAAATGTCTAGTTTTCCTGTATCAAATTCGGCAGCTTTGAAGAAAAGGTTCATTTACTCCACCAAAATGGGTCAGAAGCACACTAAGTATTTAATTACCATTTCTGGGTAGGTCTTCTCCTGCATCACCTATTACAGAAATTAGGGTTCATGGCCATTCCTGATGCAATACAATTCCCTGTATCAATAGTCAAGGGTTGAATTTACCTCTTAAAACATATAGGACTAGATCTCTCTTGGGGAGAAGACCAGGAAAGTTGTGTCCTGACAGTTGAAAGTGAAATTTGAGCATTAGCTTGTTCTCACTATATATATTTAAGCATCCAATAAAAAACAGTTGGGGCCCCGTTGCACTGGCCCCAAGGAAGAGAGATCCTGCTGGGTTTTTATATAGTACTTTTAAAAGCAGTATTTTTGTGGACAAGAAAAACATTGACAGAAGCTGCCTGCAGACACTTTCAAGGAAACCAACGGGGCACAAGACCTGGATGGTTTTTAAGAGATTTGCTACTTCTATAGATGAAATATGGCCCAAAAGAGAGATTTCTTCTAACATAGTGGCTGTCGTATCAAAGGACTACTATCATATCACTGTGCCATACTTTAAGCCAACTTGGAGAAGACACTACTCATCTGGATTATACGTGGCATGTCCTCCTTGGGATAGAAAGGCAATTCCCTATGATTCACCTTAGATGTTTTGAAAAGACAAAACATTTCAGTAAGTAATGGCTGCTGGAGAATAACACCTCCAGAAAGAGAAGACAGCCACTGAGGACAAAAAGTAGGAGAAGAGGTGCTAAGCACTGTCACATGTTGGAACCACATGCTGGGTTATAAATCACAGAGATATCTTTGGCTGCAACCAGGCGTGGGCTCAGAACCATTCACAATGAGGGGTTCTAGATGCATGCTAATTCAGGTTCTTATCTTGATGAATGAATGACGCAACTTCAGTGAGTATTGCGTTAGCCATTCTGCACTTTTACTGCTAATTTGCTGTAGGGTGAAGACAAATTGTCTCCTTTCCCCTCTGAACAGTGTCAAGATTAAACAGTGAAAGGACATGGAAAGAATAATTGCTTAAGGCTCTGGCATGATGTTTTCTCCTGTACAAACATACAATTAGGCTGTCTTAACCTCCCAATGTAGCAATAAACACCACTTCACAAACTAATTTACAGGCAAAAGTCAGAGACAGGGCTGGAGCGCTGTTCTGCAAGGCGAGGGCCCTGTCATTCAGCCAAAGGGGCAGTTCCACTAATTTAAGCCAGCAAAAATCCTTGTATGCTTTCCTCCAACTCAAATGAGACTGAAATAAAGTCTATACATTCAAATCATTGAGCAAACCAGCTAATAAAAGCTGCATTTGTGACTGGTCATAAAAAAAGAATGTAATTGGTCATACTCAAGAAACTACTCGTAACAAGGAAGCAAGGGGAGCAAGGTCTTAATAATATTGACTTTTCTAACACTCTGACATTTTTCTGCCTCCATCACTATCTGTCAGTCAGTAACACCTACAGATGCGAACTGCCAGTGCACATTTCTTCAGTTGGGCTGATGGCAGGGCCGGGTTTACACTGGAGACACTGTGCTTTCCAGGTACCGTGCGCTGCCCTCCTCTCACCGAGGGGTTACGTGAACTGCATTTGGTGCTATATTTGCAAAGACAGTACAAACTTTTATTTTCTACATGCAAAAAACAGAACAAACTGTGAAATAGAAACTGACAATCCACAGCAAGGGTTATGAGTGAAAGCTGCCCCAGGTCCTCCTTGGTCTGCCGGAGGTCCCAAGCTCAGCCCTGTGCCATACTGGGCACCTTTCACAGTCACAGGCATTGCCCCGACTTCTTGGCCACTGAACCATGTGCAGCTATGTGTGAAGGACAGATCTCTCGGGAGATCTTGCGAGCTCTCTGGACTCTAAAATTTCCTGCTCCAATTTATGTGACTTATGGTGAAAACAGTCCAAAAGACACAGCAACCTGAGTGAGCTGCTCTAGGCTCCTGTATAAACCTGGAGTTGAGATACAGGCACTGCCTAAACCCCAAGTCATCTTGTTTTCACAGTGAATTCAGACTGAAATAGCAAACTTGGACTATCTAACCAGAGTCAGGAATGTACTTTTTTTGGCAATGCTTATCTGTACTAGACAGATACCCACAGTGTAAGAAATACACAGTGTAAACTCTGAGAACTTCATGGGTGTAAATAATCCCAAGCTGTTGCTCATGACCCTTATTGCACAGGCCTCCAGTGAACCTGACTGGAATCGTAACATCACTGATAACACTGGGAGGGACTGGGTCCACCCAGTCCTTTGGATGCCTGACCTGAGTGAGTTCTAGTTGCAGGTTTTGTTCCCTGTCCCAAGAAGTACAAGGAAGCCTCAGCCTGCTCCTCTCATGCCCACTGCATCACCACTCTTGGGTTTTATCAAGACCCAAGGCGGAGACAAGGCTCCTTTCCAATCACCTCTGGGTCACAGCAGATTTCTGGGAGTGTGTGTGAGGACCCATGGGCAACCCGATCCCAAAACAAGTACTTCTGGCCATTAATATTCATTACTTTAAGATCCTTCAGCCTAAGGAGGGAAGTACCTAATGAAGTTAGCTACCTGTGAGGTTAGGGAAGTGGCTAAAATGGACTGTTTAAGTCTTAGGTTCTGGAGTCTCCATTTAGGAGAAACGAATCCCACACTGAATGAAGAGGCAACATAAAAATTTTCCCTGCCTCAGGGGGATCTGCTCACTGGCTTAGACAATGCTCATCATGCGTTCTTCACCACATTCATCACTGGCTTTTCACTGCAGTAAGTCTCATCAATTTGTTTTCATATACTCAGAGTATACCATAGGTGTTTTAACTTTCTGTAACAAGTCGGGACAGTCAATATTTTCACCATTTGCAAAGTTGTAGCATACTGACCTTCGTCAGCTGTCTTCATGTCAGCTTCAGAGAAGCATAGTAAGCTTTATTTGTTTCATTTATTTTCTCTCATAAGCGGACACTATGGCCCATTGTCCATTGTTTCTTCTAATGTGTCCCTTAAGGATAAATATGGCTCTGGATCACAATAACATTTTGCTGAGGCTCCTAAATAGCCCTTACTGTAAGGCTGTGCCTGTTTTTGTCGAAAGCAGTATCACTTTCTTCAATAAAATATCTTTGAACAGCAGAGCACCCCTGTATTTTGGAAGGCGGGCCAGCTCTAGCTGCGCTGTTGAGAAACTGCAGTCTTTCCATTCTTCCAAAAATATAACAAATAATAAGGTTACCAGAGGGTGTGCAACTTAGTGTATAAAAAGAACCTAATCAGATATCTTTATTTCCCATAAACACTTACAGCTGCAGCTTCTCTGCCTAGAAAAAAAAAGGGTGTTTTTTCCAGTGGGACTGCTAAATTCAGTATCTCACTGGGAAACATCAATGGACAAGAGGGCAAGAGAGCTTTTGCTTCCATATGACTAATGAAAGCAAATCCCAGGAGGAGTGAAAGACCTATCTCAAAGTAAAAGCTACCTGTGCTGCCCTGAATCAGGTTTTTAGAGTGAGATATCTACCACAGGGTAAGCAAACACTCTTCCAGCAGTGAAGATGTACCCTAAGAACTAAGTTGTTTCCAAGAATTTCAAAACCGATACAGAGGTCTTTTCCTCTGAAATCTGAGTAAAGACTGATGAGTTACTTATGAAGACCAAGGAAAATGTCACATCTTCAGGGTGAGACAGAACGACTAACACAGCAAAGGTTAAAAGCTATCCTGAGAGATCTGTGGGGGGAAGCTGGGCAGCAGGAGACAATATGACTTAGGAAGCATTCCCAGCTAGGACTCACCTATAGGTCTTAGATACCGAGACAGGATACTGGCACCTCCCCAGAGCAACATTTCTGTAAATCTCAGTTTTCGACATGCATCTCAAGCCAATCTCTCTGAAGTAACCCTGGAAAATATGAGTGGAAACCAGGGTTGACGTCGTCTACATGCAGTGAGACCTTAACCCATCATTGTCAAAAGATAGAGAGAGGCAGTTCACCTCAGCCTGCCTTAGGGTCAGGTGAGATGAATCCCAGCCAGAATGTCCCCATGGCATGGTGCAGTGCCACGTGGGACACCCACCCCACTTGTAAGCAAGCATGCAGTGTTAGCACAAAGTGGCCTGATGCCCCAGCAAGGCTGTGAAGAGTTCTTGAACTGCTGGGCACAGCACCACCGTAAAGCGACCTACCTTTTCACTGGTTCATAATGATCATGGCAGCCAGGAGATTGGTTCTCTCTTTTAAACACAGCTCACATATTCAGGGCATTGCTGAATCAGGTTCCTGGGACTGCAGAGGTTCATGCAAATCATGCTTATCAGCAGTTTCAAGCTGTCATCTCTACCTGTAGTAATCAAATGTGTACTTTCTGACTGTTCTGACAGTTAAAATGTTCTGATGAAGCTGACATGAAAGGCAGCTGAGTGTTACAGCCCTTCAGGTGAGCTTTGCAAGGACATGGACAGCCAGAGCCAGCTGAAAGCTGCAAGACCTCCGAGTACACTACCTAGTCTCCCCATTAATATTAGAGCAGGTGATGTACACATGATCCTTCTGATGAGCAGAGTGATTTCCAGAGGGAAAACATGAAAGACTCAATCCCCCTTGGCTGCCCGCCTCCCCCATCCTAATCCACCCAAACATCAGTCACCCGGATGAAGGCATGACAAAGTTGCCTATACAAAGTCAATGGCTTGATGATTGGCAGACTCTTCAAGGTCCTATGCTGATCTGGTGTGGGAGATCCAGTCACTCAGCTCCCACTGGCTTCCCAGGCTTTGAATCTGGGGGAGTATTTAGATAGCAAATCTTTGGGAACTGCATCTTATTCTGGAAATCTGCTTTGCCTGGAAGCATGAGCCTTCGGTCTCAGCAGGGTTAGCAGGCTGTTCACAATACACATTTTCAAAAGCATATGGGCCAAAAGTCAATGAGACTTTTTTCCTGAGTAATAAGACTAGGTTATCCAACAACAACACTCAGCTATTTCTGCAGATGTGTGATAACATGCCACAAACCTGCAGAGCAGTCTCCCCAAGAAATGCCACCAATGCATTGGGCTTTCTGCCATGGTACTCTGGGCTTATGAACAGCAGCAAGGCAGCCTGGGATAGACTCAAGGGCTGAAGCAAAAGCTGGGGTTTGTCTGTGAGCAGTGTTCTTCTCTAAATGAAACCCCTGATATTTTATACTATGGAAGCCAGTCTTGGAAAATGGGGGATTCATCAAGGTAAAGCACAATTTAGTAGTTTAATTATGAGCCCTTTAATGTCTTTTCATAATCAGTTAATAAATACCTTAACAATAAAATTGAATTTAAGCTTTTAATAGGCTGTGTTGGATTGAACCTAAACAAAAGAATTAGCAGCTCCAGGCATTGTGCAATAACTTCTCACTGCTTGGTGCCAGGAGAAACAAAGCATTTCAAGTACATTTTTTTGTACCTCACTATAATAAACGCTTGTAATATTCCCCAATTTCTGGAGTGTAAGATGCAGATCTTATTTATCACAGTATGTGACACATCTGGCACATGGATCAGGAAACAACTGTTTTACTTCATTTCTGTCATCACCTTCCAACAGATTTCTTTCACATTCCAATTTGGACGAGAGAACTTGGACTTTCTCTCCATAAGTTCTCCATTAACAGTTTCACAGCAACGAGCACTATTGGTTCGTTCTCCTTCCACAGCAATTAGTTACACCAAGCTGCATATTTTTACTTTTATTACAAGTGAACATGTAAAATTGCTGGTATTTACTCCTATCTGCTCCCAGCGCCTCTGTCGCAGGCAGATCAGGGAGATGCTTGCTGACTGTCATTACCTCTGTTTAATACCACTTCCAAGTGGCGTTGCTGCCTGCATGCGCGTTGCCGGTTTCTGCCGCCTCCTCTCACAGTTATTAACATGTGTTTTATTTACAGTAGGGCTTTTGTTATGTCACTGAGTGTGTTTCGCAGCTGAAGAGAGCGCTCTCACTTCTGCCTGAGCAGGGGCGGGCGTATCAAACTTGCCGAGATGGGAGCTTTGCAAGCTGCACAAACGACTGTGCACTAATAAAGCTTGAAAAGCTTGAATTACACTGGAACCCACAAAAATTTTCAAATTAAAATTCCATATTTAGAGGCCCCCTGTGGGTTGTGATTTTATTTAGTTTAATCCCCTCTTGAGGCCAATTAGGTGGACACCCTTCTGCACATGCATGCACCAGCACAAAAAAATCAAACATATAAGGCTAGTTAAAAAGGGGAGGTAGTATATCACTCATCCATTCAAAGACTGAAATTCTTTTCCCTTCTGCTGTCCCTGAAAATAACACGGCTGTCAGAAATCAATAAAAGTACATGCAAAGAGTACTCATTTTATTTTTCTAGGCTGTGCTTTAACTTTCCCTTGCTTCTTTCTGCAACATCTAGTAAATTTTCACTGTCGCATACTGTTTCACCGAATGTATAGTAAGTGCAAAACCTCCAGTGTTACTGGCAGGCAAGGGCCAGATGCCTTGTTTCTTAGCCTGGGAAGTAAAGAGGTGCTGTGAAAATAAATTCCTTGGGCAACTGATTGAAATTTATCATCTCTGCCTAAAGTGCATGTGTGGGGTGGGATGTGCTCCACTTTCCCTAGCTGAATCCCATTAAGTACAATAGGCTTGTCCCGGCAGTAAGCCCATAGAAAGTCTGACTCTATACACACAGATGTAACTCACCCCTTCCCATAACTTTTTCTTTTGCATAAACTGTTGGCAAGGAGCCAGCTTCATCACTACTGCTCTTTGTATCAGGAGTGCAAACTTTGCCTCCTTTGTACCACGTGGCAGACACCACATGTCCTGTATGAAAAAGGAGTTAATAAAATGCACACCGAAAATATGAAAGAAGGTCAGAGGTGATGTTTTGGTAATGAGGACTTCTCCAAGTGGGGAGAACAAAAGATCAAAGTTATTGTAACTGTTACATCTGTCTATAGCAACGGGAAGTAACAAATAAGTATTCCCAGTACCCACTTGTGCTTTCACTGCCAGAAGGGGTGAAGAGTCCAAAACTGTAAGTTCTTAAAACTTTTTCAGATATTTAGTATTAAAAGCACCTTTCCTGAAGGTAACACATTCATACTGAAGTGTTGATGAGAAAGTGTCTCTCCTGTCTAGATAAAACAGGACATGGTGTGTCCTGGACCAAGCATCCTCCTTGCCTGGACACAGGGCTCAGGTCACAGGCAGCACAGGTATCTGCAGAGCTGCTCCCGGCATGTTTTAGGAGCAAACATCAGCTACGGCTAGAAGCTGCAGGCTGCCACCATGGTACACAGACAGCAATCCTGGTGTGGAAGAGGAAAACCCAATTTGTGAAATTCAGCAGCTCAACTGAATTTTCAGGATAAGAATCTTTCTGATTATCTGAGGAACTGCATGCGGTCTGTGCTCAGATACGCTGACCGAAATCTTAGAGAACAACATCATGAAAACAAGGACAAAGCAAATATACCTGAAACAAATGTAATTTTATGGCACTTTAAAACAGATTAGGGCAAAAAGTTTATTTTGTTTTACAGGGGCTCTTATCCTGTGCTCATTGCTACAGTTTAGGAGCAGCACATAGCATCTCCCATATGTTGTTTATTCTCTCATCTGCCACACAGGGGCAATGCATCTGCAACAACTGTCATGTTTTGGGAGGCTCCAGCTTTCAGAGATCTCCCAGAGGCATGGTGGGGGACACTTCTGCCAGCACGCCTTGTTTGGGATCTGTGTTTGAGAAAGTCAGGTGAAACAGGGAAAGCTTATTAGAAAAATCATGAAGCAAATTCAACCATGTATTGTAGACCAAGTGTAAAGAGTCCTCATTCAAGTTATAGGTCAGGTAAAACAATCACGTAAGAACAAAGTGAATAATCTTCTAAAAAGACTAAGGTCGTCATAACTATGCAGATACTTAAAAGCATTCAACATGCATGCAAAGACAATGTATAGACCCATCTCTGGATCTGATTCAAAGTCTGGGAAAGGATGTTATATTTTAATATAAGATGTGCAATTCTAATTTATTCCAAAACCACAGCAGATCTCTCGCCACCCGTTAGGACTGCAGGAACTCAAAGGCTGCAATTTACAGCCAAACACTGCGCTGGTGTGAAGGTCTGCCAGGGTGCCTGGAGCTGCAAGGACACACAGCTCCCACTCCCCTCTCGCTAACGATATGGCTGGAACACACAACTTATTTGCCTGACTTTGTGACAAAATGCACTTCTACCTAACGATGACTGCATCAGCACAGCTAACTAGAAAAGATGTTCCAGACTTTCTGTGTTTCCCAGCACAAAATTAGGGATAAAGCAAGCCCTAAGTCCTTACCCATCCCCCTCCCATGGAGAAATGAGCAGGAAACTGCATGCTGAAATTCATTGAGTTTCCTCTACCCTACATGTGTTATTCCCCTGTAGGGGAGAATGGGGCCTTTTATACCCCCATAGCTCTGGGCTCTTTGAGTAATGAAGGGAACACATTTATTGGTACAAGGTTTGGTGTTTATTGATGCTACCCATTTTTCACCAGGTTTAGCACTCTGTGGGGAAGGCACACAGACTTTCCAAAACACATTCTATAATCAAGCCATTTCAAGGTTTATGCAGTATAATATGTTTAACTGTTAAACTGTAAATAAAAGTCACTGCCCAATGCTTAGCCCCCTTCAAGACATTATAGTCAGCTACATCTTTAGTTATCTGATTTATAAGCAACTCGCCAGCACTGTTGCATTTTACATGTACATGCTATTTACCTGGCAGATGTCCCTGTTCGTTGCAGGAGGGTTAGGCTAGATGACCTTTGATGGTTCCTTCCAACCCAAACTATTTTATGACTCTATGTAGTATACAAACTTATCCTAGGAGGGGTTGTGGGCTTAACCTATCCCTGCCTCACCCTTGATTTGGCAAATAGCGGAAAAATTCCTTTCCCACTGTAAACCCAAAACATATTCCTGCCTCAACCTCTGCTCAAGTAGGCCTCCACCTTTTAACAAACCTGTTGACTGATTTGCTTTCTCTGCTGGGTGTTCTTTCAAGGATGCCTTCTTCTGAGGTCTCCTCACCCTTCCCAGCAGCTGTGCTCCCTCCTGTGGCAACCCCGAGGAAACCCCAAAGCACAGGGAATTTACTCCTAGAGAAGGGCTGGGAATAAAACACAGCCCCACATACGTTGAGGGAAGGTGTTTTAGGAGGCAAAACCACATGCGTATGCACAAAAGCCTAGGCACCCTCAACCCACACCAGATATTTCCCAGACTCTATTCCTAATATAAATCAGTGGGGAATTGTCTTGCTGAGTGTAAGAAATCTTGTGCTCTACTTTAACAGAAGAGACACTGCTGACCGTCACCCTGCAGGCAGCCCCACACGCACCTAGAAGAGCTCCCCGGCTCTTTCTGGAGGCCTTGCAGAGGGATCCATTCGATGAGGCATGAGGAGTATTAAATGTTTCCAAAACTCTACATCTGGTGTTGATTTTACAAAGTCTGGACCTGCAAACAGTGTTAGCACAACGAAGGCTTGCGAGAGCGATTGTTCTGCCCTCATTTGCCTTTTGGATGCCAGCACAGCACTAGCTGCCTTAGTGCCTGTTCATAGACCAGTTGCTACAGATGGTCCAACTATTTACTTCTCAGTTTGTTATTCTCCACCAGAAAGCAAACCCCTTAATGAATGAATAAATGAATAAAAACATACCATCTCAGATTTAGGCTGAGCAACAGGTACCCTATCTTTTTTTGTTATTAAATAAAAATTCCCCAAAGATGATGAAGTAGCTCTTATCTTTTATGACAGCACACCCAGATCAAATGCTTCTCATGGCAAGACAAAAACCCACAGGGGGGAGCTCTCCTTTGCAGAGATTCATTTGGTATCTGGTATTGATGTGTTACTTAATTTATTGGTCCACAGAGGAATGAGAAACCAAAAGCAGTACAAACTGCATTCTGCATAGGTTCTTACAGAAAAAAAGTACTATCTCCTCTTTCTTCTTGTAACTGTTTCTGAAAATGGGCACCCCTGTCATGGTGTCAGTGTATTGTCATAGTACAAAAATTCCGGGTCAGGTTTGACAAACCTGACAGTTTGTTACTAGAGTTGCACAATAAGCCTTACTCTACAGTACATTCCTGTTGCGAACTTTTCTAGTATGAATTCTGAAGTTGTCAATTTTAATAAATAAATAAAATAACTTGCATGGAAACATGGTCTTTAATCCTAATTGTTCCTTTTAAATTCAAAAAACAACTAATTCAAGGGAAAGGCATTAAAGGGGCAGCCCAGATAAGGTACATAAAGAATCAATTAATATTTTTCTATGCATTTTTTTTACCTTATTTTAGTGCAGATCAGAGATTTAAAACCCATACCTGTGAAGGTTACAGTAAGTTAAAGGGGAGACTGTAAAAAAGACATACCAAAACAGGGTAAAAGATGGGGACCTCCACTGAAGCTGTGTTCTACAGACCACGGTTACAAAGGAGGGAAGGGCAGCACAACCTGACCTTAGCCTTAATGCAGAGGGACCCTTTCTCTGGCATCTAACCTTTCTATCCCTTTCAATCCAGTAGCTTTTTTTTTTTCCTCATGTGTTTGCAAAACTCATTTCAGGAAGGCACATCACCCTAGAACAGCTGCTGTTCCCCTGTATCCTAGAAAATTAGAAACAAAGCTAAAAGAATGTAATTTTTCTACTGAGCAGTAGGTTAATGCAAAATCACCCTCTACCAGTGGAGCCAATTGAATGCTTATGTCTAACCTCAGGGGAGTAAGATCTGGCCAACACTGGGCTTGAACTCATCAGAACTGCGCAGGAGATGTCTTTCTTGTCACATACAGCTTTTTCAAGTCAGTGGAAAATGAAAGTATCTCATCCTGCATTAGTATGCCACCAAATCCCTGAAATCTTGTCCATGACAAGAAAGGAGCTCAAGGAGAAGACCAACACAATAGCCACTAGTTGGGCTGGGACAACAGAAACAAGTTTGAATGCTTCCGTTTCCAGTGCTTTTATATCCAAGACAATGCATTAAACAATGAGTCAGCATCCAGTATTGCCTTTTCTGTCTTAATGAGCCTTCATTCACAGAAATGGGGAATCTTCCCCATGACTGATGTTAGGACATTTCTCTGGGGGCCACAAGACTCCGGAGGGCTCAAGAGGTAGGTGTCTCCAACAGTCCATAGGAAAGTTTTAGCAATCAAATTGTTATTTGCTTGGTCTTCTAATCTTTTTTTCATTTTCAGATCAAATTCTACTCTGTAGCAGAGATATCATTCGCATCAGAATTGGTACACTCTGATGAAACATCAGTTCAGTAGTTGCCTACTGAAAATTTATTCAATTTAAAAAATCACAGCTTGTTCCAGTCTCACAAATGACAGCCGATAATGGCTACTCAGGTTGGCAACTGTACTGCTAACATTTACGTGCTTCTTAATGCCCATTTCAGTAGTTGGCACAGTAGCACCAGGATTTCAGGTTTTACTTTGGGGGTACACGGTGCTTCCACCTCTTGATGTGCTCTGCAAGGTCGCACTGTGCTGAAGCTTGTAACTCCTATTTCACTCTCCTTAATTTCAGCAACTGCTCCTGCAGGAGGAATACGCACTATCAGGCAGTGGGGTGTCATCAACACTGTCCTGCAAGATGCTTCTTTCCTCAGTTCAAAGTCTTCCAACTGGGGCTCCATTTGATCAGAGATTTATTGCTTTCACATTGTCTAAATATCCTGTGGATATCCTCAACTTAGCAGCTGCTGAGAAATTAATATGTAGGCTGAATAAATTATGCCAGACTTTTGCAGTTGTGAAAGATCAAGAACTCCTTTCCACAATACTGCTCAAAATCTTGAGCTCTTTAGTGAAAACTGGCTAATTAAAACTAGAAATATTTCTTAAAAGTTGCTGCCCACTGAAGGAACCCCATTATTTTTACTTCCTACCAAAAAAAATTTTCTCTCAGATTCATGACAGCAAATTTTATGATTGTCCTAAGAAAGTATGCTAACAAAAATACAAAGTCCTTTGAATATGCAAGTTAAAGGGTCTGTTTCTTGAATGTGCGCTGTAGAGATTGTTGTCTAGACTCTTCAGCTTACTATTGTTAGACATGACCAGGCATCCTTCAGTGTTTCCTAACTTTTTTACCAGTCTTCACAATTCTGCTGTGGGAGTTTAAGTCACGCAGACAGTATTGACATCTCCTGTTGTCATCTGGGAGGAAGGACGTGTCATAACAGCAGCTGTCTCCCTCAAGACCGATTAACCCTTCAGCAAAAAGGAAACCCAAAAGGTTCACACACTCTTTTCCCACTGTGGGAACCAGGTGCCAGTAAGATAAAGGATTCCTGCTTTTTCCTACCTTCTTAACACTTCAGCCAGGTACAAGTGACTAGACCCCAGCTTGTCTGAAAAATCTTGTACTATTTGTGACGTTTACATGTTCAGCATGAGAGTGATCCTGGCCTCTGTGCAGAGTGTACCACTCCTACTTGGTACTGCATGCTTGGAAACACTGGATGCTGAGGACTGAGAGAAGGAAAATGAGAAATCTCACAATCATGCAAACTAATGGCTCTCATTCATCTCTTTGCTGCCAGCAGTACATTAAACCTCTGAATGCAAGCAAAATGTCTAAGAAACTATTCTTTTGTAATTGTCCACCCTTCTCTTGGTCTCTAGTGATAATTATTAATTGAAGGTTGGATGTATGTTTGCATTAAATTGTGCTAGGAAATGGTACAGTCTCCACCCATCTTCAGTGGGATTTCAGGACCATTTATCGGCATGACTCTGCTCCCATTTCACTGAGAGGTAGTTTTTCATTGACTTGAGCAAAGACAGTGTTAGGTCTATACCGAGAGTTTTAAGGGAGAAAAAAAAAATTGCCAATTACAACTGGCCCCAGACAATTATAGTATCACTTTCTTACATACATAGCAGTAAAGAAAACATAAAACAAAAAACACAAAACTAACAAAAAAGGGAGTTCATTCTGAGTTCAGTCCATTAAGAATTACAGCTTGATACTGTTGATTTCCCCAGAGTTCAATGAAGACAAACTCACAAAAAAAAAAGATCATATCTATCCTTTTCCAAAAGACATTAATGAAGAGAGGTAATAATGAGATCTGACGTTATCTAATCAACGAATAGCCCCAGAAATACAACTTTGTGTCCTGAAGCCATCAAGCTGCTAAGAATCATAGTGCTACATGTAAAACTTTACAAAGCTGCAGTGATAAAAGCCGTTTTTAAATCAGCAGGTAATCAGGGGCACAGAATTATCTTCACACACACATTCAGCACACTGAGTAGTGGTTTCCGTCTGAGATCAAATCTCCTAAATGGAAACACCTACAAGCCATCATCTGTGAGCAAGGGGAAGGTGAGAGCTCCCACTGTACTCCATGGAGATCCTAGTACTGTTGGGGAAGCCTTGGCAGTGATTCATCTCATCCTTAGATTGTCACTGAGCTCAGTCCAATTGACTAATGTAGATATCTCATGTCACTTGAAATGCTGCATGGTATCCGAGAAACCCTCATGGGGCTGGTAGATACAACATGGGACCCTGGGAATACCTGTGTCTGTCTTGAGCAGAGCTGAAAGCTGGCAGGATACCTGCAGCAATTCAAATAGAATTACATAATTTAAATAGCAACTCAAATACCACCAGGCACCTATATTTAGTCAACTAAGCCCCTCTACTGTCCCCCACAAGGACACCTAATTGTAAATGACCAAATTAAGGAGCCTTATTCTTCAACTTAACCCCATCAAAGTCAGTTGGAAATGCCAAAGAAATCAAAAAGTAAATAAAAAAATAACCTTAGCAATGCCCCATTTCCAAATGCATAACAATTTGGTCCTTCACCAGGCTATAGGTTAAACAAGGAAAACAATCCAGATGCTGTGGTATTAGAAGACACATTGGTAAGTAACTTGTTGCAGTCAGAAAAAAACACCCCAACATACCCAGCCCTTCACAATCTGCACTAGATGCGTATGGTCTAGCAAGTAAAGCTGAAAGTGTTATTTTGGCTTTTAGAGCGATTTTTTAACAGAAAAAAAAAAAAAGTAAAATCTTAATAGAAAAAAAAAAAAATCTGGTTTAAGAAAAACGTTTGAAAATCTTCACTTTTATCAGCAATTCAAATACACCTCCTGCCTCTGACCATAAATTTTTAATGCCTTTGTGAAAAGAGCAGAACATCTGAGCTCACTTTCCAAAAGATTGATATAAACATCAACTCTGGAAGCTTTTGCTAGTAGATGCTAAACATGATTTGGGGTTTGGAAATTCCTGTTGCTTGTCCCATCAGTTTCCTTCAAGCCAAATTGGGAATAGATTACTAACATACTTGTGCTATTCCTGTATCTGGTCCACACATACGTGAAGGACTAGTACATCTCACCATAGAATAACGCTTAAGAATATGTTGGGTTTAAAGATAAAAGCTATGGGTATCCTTTTAGCTTGGAAGATATTGTTGTAAATAGTGCACATTTGTGGAGTCCACAGAAGCCACCTTTGTCTTATGAAGCCCTTCAGTGGCAACTGGTGAGAGCTGGGATGTATTACTGAGAGGTATCACATAGGCTTCATCTGACATGCTGAACTCCAGGTATGTGGTTTTGGCATTGCTCAAAGACTGACCCAATATGGATGCTTTTTGGCTTTGAAGTTCTTGTCTACATTCAAGAACCAGACACAATACTGAAATATGAATAAAACTATAAGGGCTACCTCAAGCAGTCAAGTAAGAGTTAGTAGACCAAAGTTGCCAGTATGTCTGAGAAACTGAGACCCTCGTTTGGAGGGAATACAGGTCTGATATAAATACTCCATCTAAAATATACAATGAATAAGTACTCATGGACAATTAATAAAAGGTGCAAGATTTCTTTCCTAGAAATGGAATACAAGCTGAAAATAAATTTCCACAGGCATGAGACTTCTTTTTTGCAAAGCTGGCAAGGCTATATTGCATGGCAGAAAGACAAGGACTATGCAAAGTAAGCTATTCATCTTTTAATTTAACAATTAGCCAAAGGAATCAGTGCATCATGGATTGTGTGAGTAAAATATGCTCACGAGTGACATAATTAAAATTTAATGTATTATAGAGAACGAAGTCTTTTGCACTTTAACAGCTTGATCCAACTCCTTAAGAAATATTCCCATTTGCTTGTGTGAGTGCTGGACCAGACTGATACCAAGAAAACAACCATCCATATGTTTCTGATTCCACTGGTCTTCTGGTGGTGAAGAATAGTCACTTCTTTGACTAAGGAGGTACTATGACTCTCCAAAGAGAGTATCCCTGATTTACACCATTGTGGGAGGAGAGTCTGGTCCTTGAGTGCATGCCTTCTTAACCCCTTAACACATGAGAGTAAGTAAATCCTGCAGAAAAGCTGCTGAACTTGCACATGCAATAACTTCTAAAGAAAACTCCATGGCTGCCAAAAAGAGCGTAAGTCAGAAATAACTTACAATATGGCAGGTGTTACAGTGCAATAAGGGCATGTCTTAGGTACGTTATAAAACACAAACTAAAGTGGTTCCAGGATCTGAGAGTTAATATGATACAGACTGTGAGGTTGCTATTTAGATGAAATTCCTCCCACCGTGTCTTCAAACCACTTTTTTCTCTCTTATTTGCTCCATTCACCACATTTAGATGCCACCATCTTGGATTTCCTTCTCTGAAAAGGAAATCCTTACTTCTCAGCATGAAACTTGAAAAGCTTTCAGTCCTAGGAGGAGTTGTTGAGCCTACATACTACACACAGGTAACCCAAGCCATATGGAAATGTGAGCTGTTTACAACCTTCAAGTCCTCCAAAGTAGGCCAATCTCAGGAGCTAAGCCAGCACCATTAGAACCTGAAGCAGCAGACAACAGCAGTTACTAGGCAAGTCAGAAGTCAAGGGAGTGGGAAGAGTTGCCAAAGCCACCCAAGAATATGCTTGCATATTCTTGGAAAAGAGATGCTTGCAGTAGTTCTTTGTGTGCTGGCGCATCCATAAGACAATGCTGATCCAGGAGGAAACACTGACTTTTATCCTGACAGACTGTCTTGCAACTTAACAAGACCTGTCTCTGGTGGTATGCTGCCTCCTGACTAACAAGCCTCATCTCCCAGCTCACTGCAACATTGCTCCCACACAGCAACACAGCCCCCCATCAACTCAGCATGCTCTCAGTGCCTGTGGAAAGCACATCTTTAGGTAGGACCCTGTTGCCCCAGAAAGCCAGGCTTCAGGGACACTTTTGAGTCAAATCAGGGGGACTTCACAGCTCTAAGAATCTGACTTTTTGATCCTTTTGAAAAATCTCACTCTAAAGCTCACAAATCTGGCAATATTCACAGAAGCATAAATTAGGGTTTCAAAAGGAATTACTCCAAGAAGTAAACCCCAGCCTTTCATTAAGCCAAGGCTTCATCCTGCTATGGCAATAACCAGGACTATGTTGCCTTGTCTCTAATGCAAGACGAGTTTTGAATACAGCTACAGGCAGGATTTTGCTTCACAAGAGGGAACCCAAGATGGTGGCAGCAAATTGACAAATTCCTGCCTGTGCTATTTTATTTCTGCTGAAGGTAATGAGATGGTTTAACTAGCCTGGCCTTCACATAAAGCTAGCTCCTACACACAAAAAGCCTCATATTTTCTTGATCAGAAGCACAACTACCATGAGAAACACTTTTCATTTCAGTTTCCCTGGAAGAATACTAAGAATATGTAATGATAAAGAAATATTTGTCTTCTCAAACATGGAATTTGTCTCTAATGTATACAAAAGTCTTCTATTTCTCACTTTAACGAAAAAGGAATTTTGCTGAGAAATTGTGAAAAAGAAATTTTGCTGAGAGGAAAACTGTGTTCCTTCCTCAGATCCTCAGGATGGGTTTTGTTTTTTTTTTTGTCTGGGGTTTTTATTTCTCAAGGAAGCAGAACTGCCTCCACTCCTACCCCCAAAAATGAATAGAAGGCAGTAAAAATATGCCACAAGGCTTGTTTGGGGAGGAGGACTGTTTGGGTTTTGAAGCAGTTAATGTGGTCTTTCCTTCTATAGTGCTAACACTTCCTCCTTGCTGGAGATCATTCTTTGCTGGCATCTCTCTGATAGATCTGCTTTATTTGGTCTCTTTTCACACTTTTTTTTTTATGCTACAATGCAGCAAACCACTTAACAGCTGCACCACAGAGTAGAGATACGATTAGCACTGGTGGATGGTTCCCTTCTTATCCAGCATTTCAGCCTCATTTGGCTAGTGATCATAGTCGTGGACTCCCTAAAGCAGAGACGGACTCTCTTTTGCTCCTTCTGCCCTGCCTCCTTTTTTTTAATCTTCCATTGTGCCCAAAAAATTACTTAGAAAAGTATTTTAGAAGCTTTTTGACTTCAACATTTTCCAAGGTGTCAGGCTGGGACTTCCCCCAAAAATAGCAATAGTTAACTTAGCTAGCTATCATGTTTTAAATGTTTATTATATTTTTAAAGAGGTTTTTTCCTTTCTTCCAAAATGTGCCAGAAATATGGGGTTTCTGTTCCGTAAAGTGCTTCCCCTCACTTTCATTTTCTTGTGTTTAGTAGGAAGGTCAATGAATAGTGGTTTAGGAAGATGGCAAGGAGGCAGAGAAAATAGTAAGCACAAATCAAGGAGAATGTCCTTGCTCTTCTCTCAGAAAACCATGGCTCCTTTGTTTCTGGCTTTCTGAATGAACAGAAAAAAGCTGCTGAAGTTAGCAAAGAAAGTCCCGTTCCAGCTGGGCAAATGATGTAGTTCACAGCATGACAATTGAGTATGCTATGAAAAGAAAACCTGCCCAGCTTAGTGTGACTGTATCTTTTTCTGCCACACTAAGAGGCAAAGGGTTGTCCTGTGCTTGTAAGCAGCTGCATGCAGATGGCGATGCACTGAACTTGCCTATAAAAGTTTGAACTATAAAGCATACAGTAAATCCATTCTGGATTTCAAAAACATTAGGGTTTTTTTCACTTATCTTGGCAAATTTTTGCCCTTCATGAGCTTCACAAGTGAAATCAGGCAAGCAGGGTGCTGTTATTGTTCAGCTCCAAGTCAGAAAGGGTGGAGAAAGGATTCATTGTCACACAAAGTTATGGGTAGGGCTGTGCTGTGCCTCCCTGAGATTCCACTGTAGTCAGTGGAGAGAGAAGGCAGCTCCTGGCTCAAATTGCAGGTATGTGAAAGCACTCTCTGGAAAGGCTCTCTTCTCTCTCCATGGCTTTGGAAAGAGCCCAGGTAATGAAGACTGATATAGATAGGTGACAGCTGTATAAAAAATGTGTTCTTTTCTTGCTTTTATCAGTCAGTGCTGCAAGGAGGAAAATGCTCTCACACACACACACTGCTACATTTTGCAGAACTGGAATCAAGTCCCAGGAAATGCAAGATACCTCTGCGAGACCTGGAGTCAGGCCAGAACCCTACAAGTAGAATACTACAAGTGCATATATTTTTATATGCTTTACACGGCAAATGTATAAATGCTTGCACAGCATCAGAGACATAAATCAGCTTTGCATTCATACCACCACGGTGTTTTTAGAATAAACTTGTGCCCTTGCATTCCAGACATATGAATGCCAGGAAAACCGTCTCATTTGAGTGCAACTTGCATTAAGAGGGTGTTTAGGGAACTACTGTAGGGAGAAGAGAGCAGTATACTCCAGGCTAATGCTGGGATTATGTGTCATCTGACTCAGCAGGTCTGGGGCATTAACTGACATTGTGTATCAGGTTAGGCTAATAATCTTACCACTTGGTTCTGCTTGAGCAGATCTGTGTGCTCAGGCAAGAGATCAGTGACAAACACAGAGTCTCAGAGAGAAAGGATTAGTTGCTCTGTGATCAGCAGGATGGCACTTGCACCGCAAGATGCGCAGACTTAATGCCTGGATCTGCTGTGAATCAGAAGCTACATCTGGAAAGTAGCAATACAAATCTGACTCTCCAGGGATGCCCACAGCAATGAAAGCAGGCTTTGAAGACAAAATGGCAGATCCTGGCAGCTTGGATGGGATATTACCAGAGTGGGAGAAAAACTTAAAGGATAAAAAAATACCTGTTTTTTTTTTTTAACAAGATGCCCCAAGAGACTGGGAAGACTTTTCCCTCACTTCAAACAAGTTGGGAATTACCTAGTAAAATTAATCAACAAGGGCTCCTTTTCTGAGGTGATAAAGAGGCTGCACATCATTGCAGGTGAGAAGGTAAGCTCCTAATGGGTAGGTAACACATACTAGGAATAGCAAGTAACCTCACACTAACTTATGTCAGAAAATCTCATACCATTTAATCTGCAAACCACAAGCTACTCAGTGAATTATCCTCTGAACCTTATCCTCATAAATTAACATCATAAACTGAGTTTATTGTGCATATATAAACAGTCACGTGTGAATATGTACTGAGTGCAATGGTTTTCACAATTATAAAACAATATAGACAACAAAGATATCCTCCTGCTGAAAGAGAATAGGATGATGGCTAAAGAACAATTTCGAATTTGCTTTCACTGACGATTCGCAGTGAATAACTAGTATTTGGCCTTTGAAGCTACGGACAAGGCTTACTGAAAAGCCAGCCACTCCAACAGCAATCATTTATATGGCAGGACACAGATAATGTCCATTATCTCTAGCTTAGTCAGGCTAAAATTATGCACGACAAGATGAAAGTGTGGAAAGGTGGATTACTAACAAGTGGCTTTTTGATTTTTACTTTTCTTGTGGCTTCAGTAGCTTCACTGGTTGACTAGCTTCCCAGACAGCAGACTCCAATCCCAGCCCATTATAGCCACTATAGCCTCTTGAGTGGTTTTTAGACCAAGTCAGAAGGGAGCATGTTAAAAATGAAGTGCAGTTGCAGTTACCATTCAAGCATGTAGGGACTTTTCTGTATTTGAGAACATTTTATACATGTGTATTTGTAACATAAACAGAGGCATAGATATGACAGCCTTCAGCCTTCCTGTTTTGGCCTTCCAGAGAAATAATATTTTTCTATCAGGACTGTCTCCCTCTGTTATACTGATTACCAATACCATGTCAAAACCAGCTTCTCATCCATGTCAGCTTGCTCTCCATCCTTTTGAAAATTAATCTGGGTTGCAAAGCTTATTGCCAGTTTGCATATATCCTGCAATTGAGGTAGCCATAAAAGTCATCGACAAGAGAAAAGCCAAGCAGGATTCCTACATTTTAAAAATCACGAAGCATGAGCCATGGATACACCAGATGATTAAGCACCCCAATATTTTTTGGTTATATGAGACCTTAGAGACTGATGACTCCTATTACATGGTGATGGAGCAGCGGTTCAGTGGGGACCTCCTGGACACAATTTGTTACAAAAAGAGGCTGGCAGAAAGGGAACTAAGGAGATACACCAAGCAAATTCTGTCTGCAGCAGAGCAGCACCTGCATTACCAGGGGATTGTTCATAGGTAAGATGTTTCCCCCTGTTCCATACAGTAAGAAAAGAAAGTGTTCAAGAAAGTATTCTTCTTTATCAAGTGCATTTGTTTAATTTCCCCTTGTAAAAGCAGGGATTACAAAGAAATATGACTGTGTCCTTTCAGCCCATCTTAATAAAGCATTTTATTTTTAGTGATGGTAGAAGATAAGCTGTTACACACTCCTTGGGGAGTAAAGTAACAAAGTCCAGAGGTAAGAGCTGATGAGCACAACATATCAATGCTTTGCCACAATCATCTCAGAATGTCTCAGGTGACAAATGTGTATCTAATTCAAATATTTCAGTGTGGCTATGCATATAAATATTGATTTTATTTGGTTAGTCACAGTATATTGAAATAACCACACATCACTCAGGACAGAAGATTGAGGAACCACAGCTCACAGATTGTGCAGAGGACATGGTCCTGTGGGTACAGGTTTGTGGCAGGTCGTTAATCTTCCATGATGGCTTTTGCATTATGGGGACAGATCTTGACTTCAGCCACAGCTAGAGGAACCTGAGGAGCCCATACAAGGAGAGCTGATCTTCTTCCCTGCATCAGGCATCTCAGGCATATGCCAAGAGCAGCAGAATAAGGACGTTCATTTTAGGTGAGAGAATAGGCAAAAAGAAGATTTTCCCACAATTTCTCTGTTTTACTTAATAATTCATGGTCAATCAGATCATTAATTTTAGATGGCAAATGCACTCATCAAGAAAGCCCCCCCGGACCTAACAAGTAATACAGTTGACTGTATTGTTACAGTAACCATGAAACAAATAAGCTGTGAATATGATGACTCAGCATTTGCAAATGCTTTGTGACTGGGAAAGCTTGCAACGCTGCACTTAATTATATTGGGTTTGTTAATTAATAATGAATGAACAAGAAAGAAATAGTATCTGACCTAAAAAAATTCAGCAAACCAAAAAAAAAACCCACCAGAAGATAGACCTAAGGGGCTTCAGCCATTTAGTCCAGGCAGCCATCCTTGCCTTGCTAGTTCCCTAACTTATCTATTTCACAGCATTTCTTCAGTGATCTTCATGATCATAACATTTATGTTCTTCCCATGACGACATTCCTCATAAAATTCTCAGGCCCTCTTCCCTTTTTGTCTGGTAACAACTCTTCCAGTGAGCAGGGGAGTAGCCTGATGGCTTCCCCTACTTATATCTTCTGATAATACTTTCACAGGAAGGCTTTGTCAGAGAGAAGAATTTTGCTGCACACCCCAAGAATAGCCAGGTAGTTGTGAGTTCCTCTGGAACTCACCTGGAGACTTGCTTTACTATCACCCCCTGCTAACCAAAGGACAATACATCCCTGGCTCTCAGGTGCCTTGTCAAAGGGTTTATGAAGTTGCATGCTCTGACATGAGCACAACCACCTTGCTAGGTCACAAGCATAGGTTCAGTCAGCAGTACCTCAACTTGTGATCTGCTGTTAGCTTTCAGATTTGGAGTTGTGGCCTTGATCTCCTATCAAAAGCAGTCAGGGAAGGATCTGGACGCACTCCCTGCTCAGCTCCAGCTGCAGGGATTTATGACAACTCGCTACTGAGGTTAAACTGATGAGGATAATTGTGGGTGTGTCCTCTTCTGGAAAGAAGGCATCAGTGTTTCCAGAAAGATGAACACAGAAAGAGGAAAGTTACCTCATAAAGTCAATCTGATTTTCTCATCTGAGCAAAGCTCAGCTCTTTGCATTGCTTAAACACAAGAAAAGGAGGTTTCCCAAGCTGCCTGTTGGGAACAGCTGCTGCTCCATGGGGAGAATGCTGGTAAAATCACACCAGGTATCGCAGTTCATGAGATGGATAATTACGTGCCAGTGCTTCAGTCTATGCCTAGGGCCCCTTTGTTTTACTAGCATGGAAGTGCCTGGTGATTGCAAGGTCTCATTCCTCAGTGATGAGTTTAGGAATCTGCTAATTTAATTTTCTTTTGCTCAGAAGTGTCTTATGGGCATTCCTGCTTTCTAACCCTGAAATACATACCTTGAAAAAACAGTATTTTCTATCGTCTTAATAATGCACATAATGAAAAACTAGCCAGTTTTGTAACTATTTTAGTCCAAATTGATATTGCTCATCAAAAATCCTGTGCTATGTTTTTACAGCCATTTTGATTCTTAAGCTTTACTTTCTTAGTCAGCACTAAAATCATCACTGATCCGACAAATACTTATGGCTTATATTAAGGTTGAGTCTACATTTCACAGTAAAGGTAGTGCCTTTCTTGTCCATGCAAGATCATAGGTGATTTTGATTCCACAGTTGCCAAATGATCCAGGAGAACAATGTTGGCTCATTTGCTTATTCTCCCAGCACACAGCATTTTACTGGGCTAGATATAAGAAGGTTCAGGCACAAGATCAACAGCTTCACAAGCTAACACTCATCAGCTGAGCTCTGCTAACTATCGCTATGCCTGGTCTTGACATGGCCAAGTAGTGAGGTAATGCATCTGACCTTAAAAACCTCGAATAAAGACATATAAGTTAAATCACATTACCTCACAATTGGATTGGGCTAGCACATGCACACAGTCAGCTACTAATTCCTAAAGCTGGCACTTGCTAAGTGACAGTAACTTGCTTGTATCTGTGGTTCCTAATTTTTCCTGGAGATTTTCGCTTCTCCATAGAAAATGTCATATACCCTTTTGAGTCACTATTGGACCAAGGACCTGGAGAAGCATCACAAGCTGCCTTCTAAGCACTCTCTGAAATCCCCATGGGAATGAGAAAAAATTCATGATGTAGCTTAAACTTAAAATATTTCTGGGAAAGTTTCCTTTGGAAAAAAAAGAACAAGATGTATCTTAAATGCAAGATAACTTCTAGCACTATGTAAACTTTAATAGTGACCATTATCAGGCTTTTCAGGCAAGAAAGCATACATTTTTATTAACTGTGTGAGCACTCAGCTCAGCCTAAAGAACAGCAGTTGCGGCAATCCCATGTAACATTATTTAATTGTAGTGTAGCAAAAGTCATCAGAGTGCACTGTGGGGTGCTAAATCTAATAGAAATGTCTGATTTGCAGTGGCCTGAAACATAACTAGTTTCAAACCACACAGTTTTAGTGCACAGGATTATGTCACAGGGGTAGGCTATGAACAAGATTATCTTAAATCTCCTTATTATCTTAAAGTTATCTTAAACCTCCCAGCTTTTGGGGGCTGGCTTATTCGCTACTCCAGAAAACATGCTATTCAAATGAAAAACAAATATAAAGTTATCATTAAAACCATCTCCATCCCATTCTCAGCCTGGGGCAGCAGAGGGTTTTGAGTTCAATGCTGTCTTATCCAGAACCACAGAGATTAAAGGATGCTGCTATAAAACCACCCATCGGGACCACCAGGTACACCTCTCAACTCAATCTCCTGCCGCAGCAGTGCTGTTCACACAGCACCGATCCTTCCAGCCCTTGCTCCTGTCCTTGTTCCCATCCCCCCTTCTGCTTTATCCTCCTGTACACTCTGAGGTTTTGGGGCTGACAAAAGCGCTTCACAGCTTCAGAGCAGCAGGCGGGAGGGAAATCCACACACCCAGAGCCGCTTCTGAAACTTGCTCTGTCCCCCGCACCTCCCGCAGAGTTGAGAGAAGCCCCCAGCAGCATGTGGGGGGCCGTGATGGGAGTCAGCAAAGCAAAGCATCAGAGGCTCCTGGACCGGCTCCCAACACACAGATTACACTGGCTGAGGATTCCTCTGTGCTGTGAAAGATTTCAGCTGCCACTTCAGGCACTCCCCACAGTAGAGCAATATGCTGGCTTTTCGTCTGAATTTGTGAGGATATGAATGTTCCCACAATAAGTAAGTAAGCACCTGAGCCAGCAAAAAGCATTTTTTTCTGCAGCTCTGAATCAGCTCTCTCGGGGTGGGAGGCTGATTCTGGTTGACCCTGTTCACATAAACATCACTGCAGAGATGTCTGCACCTTCAGAGTGTCTGTCCCTGACCCAGATTTGGTACACCTCCCCTCTTCCACTAGCAAAGTAGACCTTGCTTTCCAGTTCCCTTCTCACCCTTCATATAGCTCAGGCACAATTTACCCACAAAGAAAGCCAAAATACTCAGCAGGGCTCAGTACTTCAAGACAAAAAAACTCTGGTCCAAGTATGATCAACTTTTTCCTTCTTTTTTCTTTTTTCTTTTTTTTTTTTTTTTGTCTTTTTTACCCAAAAGAAGAAATAAATGCTGGGGAATTTTGGGGGGTTCTTTTTTTTGTTTCTTGTTTTAGTGATGGGGGGTTGTTTTGGTTTGCTTTTTTTTAAATATATCAGTAGAATGAACGTAAAACAATCTACTTCAAATATATACTTACAAAATATTCCCTGAAAGACAGAAAGTTTCCAATTTCCCAACTGAAAACTTCAGGAAGGAATAAGAAGCTTATTACAATTGTAGGCAGAGCTGTGCAGAACTATTGTTACTATTTAAATTAAACTTTGCTAAAAACTATCCGCAAACAGTTAGCTGAGACATCAGGCATCTTAAATTTTATTCTGTCTTCATTTCAAGGACCTAAACATTGGAAATTTTCGTCCTGATGAGAACAACCACATTGAAGTCGTTGGTAGGTGCATGTTATATGTGAAGCTTGTTTTCAGCTTTTTATTTTGTGTGGCTTTCAGTGACAGTTCAGCTATTTAAACAGCACATTTTACAAGTGAGCTTGTGATTATTCAACAAACATATTTGAGCTTTTATAAAGAATAAAAGTTATGAAGTATAACTTAACAGCTTGTTTATTTGAGCTTTAACTAAAACATATTTTTAAGAGAACAAGGTAAACGATTTTGCTTATTGTTTTCCCTTGTGTAGTGCTGGAGAAGCAAGAAACAATTACAGCTTTAATGTGTAGAAAGCTGTTCCTAGCAGAAGTGATTTGTAGACAAAGAAATAAATCTTCTGGGGGGAAACGCAGGTATGGACACATTAGCTTCTGAAACCTCATCGTTTGGTATGTGTTAAAAAAGGAAAAAGACCATTTTGGTCACTAACAGAAATCTTGCTAGGGTTGTGAAGCAAACATTTATAAAAATGAGGGAATTTGCACCAAGCAGTTAACACAGCTCAGAGAAACATTAATTTTATTCTATGAAAAACCGCACAGAAAAACCCCCGCAAGGGAAGCTCACTCTTAGAGACGCCACATGTTTAACCCAGTGTTTCCCAAACTTTTAAAAGCTTAACACCTCTGAGAAAAAAGGCACCAACTCTTCACCCCTGTTTTATAGCCAGGCAGTCCTTTACAATCACACCTTTCTCTTCCCTCCCCCTTGCACACATGTACATATACAGAGAAAAAGGCTTAAGTTAGCACATTTTACCCCACATTTACAACAGGCTAAAGCACAGCCAGCTGAGCTGAATGCTGTAGCTCATTAAGCCATGATAATGCAGCTGTAGTGCAGTTACAGTACTAGAATACAGTCAACTGAGGCAAACTAAAACAGCTAACCAAAATCAACCAAACCAGACCCGTAGCTGGGTAACTTCACTATTACTCCTTTGCTAATTCATGGCACATCTATTTGAACACAAACTGGCATCCACAGCTTGAGACATCAACAGATGCTACAGCTGCTGTTTTCATCTTTCTTGTAATTTCAGCCAACTAGTAAAGTTAAGGTATTTTGAGAAGAGACTAAAACTTGCCTTTGTTTTTGTGACCATCAGATTTTGGGCTCAATAATACTGCAAAATTTGAGGGTCTCTCCCAGGAGCTGTTACTTACCCAGTGTGGAAGCCCAGCCTATGCTGCCCCAGAACTCCTTGCTCATAGGAAATATGGTCCAAAAGTGAATGTCTGGTCCATGTAAGTAGGTCTAAAAACAAACATATGTATGCCTACATGCAGGCATCTGATTCAGATGTCTAAAACAGAAGCTTAGCATTCCTATATGCTCAAAATGGAAAGAGGATTCATATACACATAAATATATAATGCGCATTATTTCTCTCAAGACCTGCTTCTGGCAGACATACTGTATATTAGGGGTTTGATCTAACTGATCCTTACACCTCAGCTTCCCCTGAATTTACAGGGTATAAATAGTACACAAAGTTAAGAACGAAAGGACAAATTCTACCAAACTACTTCACTGTAAGTCTGGATTTCAAGAGTGCTACTCTGAATTTATGTAGACATAACACAGACAAATCAAGTCTAGAGGATGCTGTCAGCACTTATATGGGATAATTCTCATTTTACATTTCAGATGTCTGAATGAGGGCAAAGCAGTAACCTTAGAACCATTTACTGAGCTCACTCTGTTAATAAACATCACATAACAGGTCAAGGGCTATCTAAAACTTATATATGGCCCTTGGCATTTAACATAGTCGTATTCTTCATCTTAGGAATAAAACATATTTATAATTTAATTCTGAATTGTTCACATTATCATAATGGAAATTCAGGTGGGCTAAAATTTAAATCAGAAAGATAAGTTAATTCTATTGTCACAGAAGTAAAATATCACAGATCAACTGGACTCTAGAATTGAAAGCAGTGTCGTCAGATATACTGACTTCATTCAGCAGGACTGACAGGGAACCAGAAAGCTGTATTCAGTCGAAAGCACATTCAGAAAAACAATCAGATTCAGCTGAAATACAGCTAAGGCTCCTATGAGGCAACAGCAAACAGTGGTGCCTGTTTTGCCTGGTCATAACTTTTGTGGATAAGATTTTAAAGATTCTTTGAAGGACTAAAAAAAAGACTCATTTTTGTGTACCGACTGAATTGTGGAAACAGTTGCTGTATTCAGATAAACCTGAATAGTTCAGTGGGATAGAGGAGAAGCAGTTTGTTATAGCTAATAAATTTTCAAGTTTAACATACCATCAGATTCCATCTACAATTAACTATTAAATGTGTTACTGTTAACTACCTACAATTTGTGTGTAAGATACTAAAAGAGGTTTTAAGATGGCAGCTCCATCAGCCCCCCATTCAATAGGCTGATGAAAAAAACTATTGCCAGTTTAAAGAAGTAATCATGCATATCATCACCAGCAATTTAAAGCTCATGGTAGTGTTTGCGGTGTTGAAAAGAAAAATGTATTTAATGTTGTAATGACATTAGAGATCAATTTGCACTGCGTGTTACTCCCATTCATCAGAGAATATTCAGGGGCCCTTCTGACTCACTCCAACTCCAGCTACATTTAATCCACATGCTATTACGTATTATAGAATGACAATCCTTGCTACTGCAGTCAATTCATTGCATCATGTATCCTTTGTATCTCTGGGGTTTTTTTATTCACAGGATTCATCAGGGAAGTTTTGGAAAACATTACATTCAAGGACTAGATTTATCAGGAGGTTTGGTAAAGTGAGAAGAGGTGGATCTCACCTAAACGTAGTCATGTAACAACCAAGCAACTGGGTTATATCTGGCAGTTGTTATTGTCAGTGCAGGGAGATAGCTCATCTCCTGAAGACACTTAACTGTGGCCTAAAATAGCTGTATAACATAGCTGGATGAATCTCTCTTTGAAAGGCCTGTCTCATTCCATTGATACTAGTGATACCAAGGTTTTAAATGGTTACAGTGAGGCAAGGTAACTCCTAGTCGAGAGCAATAAAAAGCATTTATACCTAGGTCACTGGTTCAAATTCAATCCAATGCAACATTTAGAAAAAGGTCCTACCATCTTCTCGTGGTTTTCCAGTGGTGCTTTCACCTTCTCATGATTTTTCAACTATCTGAAAACATTAAAAAAAGATTGCACTTGCACAAACCATGAACAAATCTGTTTCACAGATAACGTTGTCATCATCTGTACGAGTGTACCAAACTGATCAGTCAAATTAGAATTGCCTGTATTCCTAAAATGACAGTGTCAAATGAGTTCAATAGAGAAACAGCAAAGGATGGCAAAGAGAAATGCCGGTGTGACAGCGCAGCTCAGCCGGAGTAAGGAAGTACCATGGAGAGTGTTCAAGGAAACCTCCCTGTTCACAAGCTCAGGACAGCTAAGCAAGTTTTCTAAACTCTGGTACTTCTCCAGACTGAATGGCAAACCTTCACAAAGTTTACTGATCACTGCTAGCAGACTGTTAGTCTTTCGCAAGAGTTAAAGTTTTAAGTCTTTAGCCAACAGCAAGCTGTTCCCAAACGAATGCCTTCTAGGCATAAGTCACACCTAATTTAGCAATCTGTGCAAAGCAAGAAGAACTGAATTACTATTTGGAACAAGATCTGTCACATCAGTCCCAGCTCTGTGTTTTTACTCAGCCTCCAAACCAAAATGCTTTATTCTGATGGGCTGGGTACACTACAGTGACACTCCAATGAGCTTATTTCAAAAATAAACAGCAGGTTTCCACTTTCGGCACTGCAGGTTTTCCAGTCACTCACTGTACAGCCTATTTTATACACACTTCCCGCAACATTTTTCTCCTGATAAAATGGCATTTACACAAAGAAAAATTGTGTAAGAAGTACATGCAGTACAAACTGCTGCTTAGAGGTAATTTGTAACCTCGTTCTTGGTGCTGGAGTCAAATCCCTGAAACCTGAGTCATAGCTTTGTAGGATTTTTTAACAAATACTTATTAGCATTATATGGAGCTTTGATGTTTGACTTTAACAGAGGTGTAAGCATGTTTTGCTATGCTAACCGGCAGATAACCTACCTTTTAATATCAAGCAGCTACATCCAAAGATGTTAACTGGAGAAATCAGACTTATTCCATCAGATATCTTCCCTGGTAAAGCACTCTATATTTTTTATAAAAAATTCTGATGTATAAAAGGTCTAACCCGTGTAATAAAGTGAATTTAGCAATAACACAATCTTCTGGAAAATAAGACATAACTTTTCTAGTTACTTTGTTTGCATTTACAACTAACTTTTCTTTTGCCTTAGGCAAGATCTCTTTATCTCAGGCTAGCAGGAAAATAATAGTCTCTCTTCAGAAGACTGCTATTCTTTATTCATATTTACAGGGGGAATAAAATATACATTGATTTTACATTAAGTGGAGCAGATGTGTAGTAAATGAGAACACTGTCATGTTTACTGTGTCCCATGCTGTGTGTCATATCCAGACATTCTTTCCCATTTTTCTCCAAGATCAGTTATCAAAACCTTAGATAATTTTTCCCAAAGAGCTTATCTTTTATCTACTGACAGAACCCACAACACTGAGATACTAAAGAAATGGAAGGGCTATTTTTGTTGCCTCTGTTCATATCTTTCATGAGAAAGAACTGAAATACAACATTTTCCAATGAACCTCACTGACAATCTTTAATGAGTTACAATCTATGGAGTCTTTTAGGACAACTGGGAAAGACAGCTCTCAGAAGCTCTAGCATGGATTACAACACATGGCTCTAAAAGTCATGTTGCTGTATATACAGCTAGCAGTCCAAAATCTAGTTCCTCAGAGCTAAAAATCCTGCTGCCTTACAATGATATGTGTACACATCTGGCTTTAGACCTTGTTTTCTCTACACCTGGATTAGCATCTTCGCTGTTGACCATCACAGACTTGAGCCCCTTCTCATAGCTGTTACTGTGCAGCTTTATTGACCAAGTCAGAAAGCAGAGCTGAATGATACGTGTTTTGCCCAGCTACCTACCAGCATAAATTCAGATCTCCCTATCGTTTTGAGCAGCTTGACTCTGACAAGGCAAGAATAAGCCTAGGAAACAACATTAGCTTCAGTGGCTGCCCTGCAGCTCAAGTGCTGGGAAGCAGCAGGCAGTTCCAGACTACGCTAGTTGAATCAAGACTGGAGTTACAGTATTGAGCTAATGTGATGATTCAATTTTTCTCCCCCACTACATGGTATGAGAATATCTACCATAGCTGTCCAGAATATTTGTATATTAGTCTCTCATTTATCTTTCTTTGAGTTTGGTTGCCAGATAGCAGCTCCATTTTTCTACAAGCTCGCCATAGCTGTGATTATTATATTTCTAATTTTTCTTATTTATGCAATTGTTATAGTTTCTATTAATGAATGCATTATCTCTGCTTTTCTACAAAGCCCACACAGTTAGTGGAAGATTGTGGATAACTCCATTGTTCCCTTGCCCACTGGGAATTTCATGTGAGAGCAGTAGTAAACAAGCTTTGTATACTTTAGGTCTAAATTCTTCTGAAGATTACAAGTGAAAGGAGTAATATGTCCCCAGTTTAATGCTCACTTGCCATTCTGTTCATCTCAAAATATCCCCAAGGAATATGGAAGAATTCAGCAGAGTTTTCCCAAGAAAAAGAAAAAAAAGTGAGGGACTTTATGCAGTGTTGGGGCTGAGTGATAGACATATGGGAATGCTTGAGGTTTCTCTGTCCGAACTCCAGGAAGCCAAGCACAGCACAGCATCTGAGCACACTGGTCCACCCCCTTTCTCTATACAGAGAGTTTTATCAATGAGGTTAGCTTCTTTCTGTGAGGAACGTAACTCCTGGGTAGTCAGCTGGCACAGAAGTGTCCCTTCTCAGAGCCTTGATGAGACGCTAAGTGAGCATAGCGCTGAGATTGCTATTCATGCCACAGGCTGCATTCACTGAGGTAAATCAAGCAAATTAGGAAATGGCGTCCAGTGCTGTACCTACATCAGCATCCATTGGTCCATAGCATACATCCCAGGATGGTTTGGCCCATGTTACTCACCCTGCTCAGGTGTCCTTAGGGGAAGAGGTTCACCACAAGGGACCACAGCAGTCTCAGAGGAGAGCCGAAACTGTTTTATTCAGCAGTCAAAGGTAGCCCTAAAGACTGGATTTTAGTTGAGGTTCTTACAATTGTGGAGGAGCAGGGTACATGCCACATTCCTGAAAAAGGAAAATTTTTCACTGCCCAAATGATCAGATATCACTAGTAAACAAGCCATTTCATCTGAATACTGCACAGGGGCTGCACACTTCATGCAGTCCTTACTTGAGCCTGACCCTGATAAGAGACCCGGAGTCAGAGAAGTAATAAAAGAAAAACAGTTAAACAAAGGCTTCACCAGGAAAATACTGAGTGATGCTACCTACAGGAATAGGTAACAATTTCCACATCTCTCTTTTAGCTCGGTATGCCAGGAGTCAGGATTTTTGGGGGGAAGTGTTAGGGGGTTTAGGATTTTTTTTTTGTTTTGTTTGGGGTATTTTTAGAAGATTTTTGTTATCTGTTCAGAGCTGTTCCAAAATGACAGGAATTTATTTCAGAAAACACCACATCAACTTTTCTAACCATGGATAAATTTTATGCAAGATGTAGCATCCTCACAGAACTGCTGTAACAATACATATCAGTAATTTTGGTTTCAACATCTCTCACTGGTGCCACTAATTTCTAGACAGTGTGCTTCTAATCCTTTCCTGCAAAACTAGGTCTCCCATGCCCACCTGAGGGAACAGTATGTTTATATTACACTGAAGGTTTTGTTACTCTAACAATTTTTATTCTAATCCATCTTTGTAACGCCTTAGTCTCTCACATATCCATAGATATGTGCAATATGTAATATGACATCGCCAACTTTTGAGATGCTGTTCATCTTTCATATAGGGAGGGTGCAAAGTAAACTTTCCATGTCTTTAAATACTTAATTTCCATGATGGATCTTCTATATCTTCCTCACAGCTGAAAGTAGGCAGTTGTGGGTCAAATACCCAGATCATTTTGTAAAGGTCAATACTTTACACTAATTAAAAAACAGAGTTATTTGGCCTATGTAACCTGCACCATCTGCAATGGTGTCTACAGGACACATGGCAGGTTCTCCTACAATCCTAGTGATCCACTGCCAGTCACAGCCAAGGCTATTAGAAATCTACGTGTAATTTGCTCATTTCTCTGAGGACTGTTCACTGTTCCTACCTTTGTCCTCCTTCCAGCCCCTCAAATGTGTCTATGCCCATTCATAGTGAAGTCTGGAAAAATGTCTTAGGAGTCTCAGCATCCAAGGCTGTTACCAGACTTTACTGCTCACAGAAGCCTCTGAGTAAGATAATTATCATTATAACATAACCAGATTTATTTCACAATCTGATTTATATAAAAATCCTCCAGTACTTTCTTTAGGGTTTTGTTTTTGGTTTTGTTTTGGTTTTTTTTCCTTTGAGATTTTCCTACCTTTGTGGCTATTCCTGTCTTCTTACGCATACACACACACACACGCACAATCTCTCTGTTAATGCATTTGAGCCTACGGTACTGAGAACCAAAATATATACACTCCACTAAGATGAGAAAATGCTGGTTTCCATCTTCTACTTTTTCAAACTTCATCCTGGTGGGTGTACTTTCAGACTAATCAATTATATCAGCAACAGGATATTTAATAATGCAGCTACAGAGCCTCAGCCCAGCAGTGAAGTTAGGGTAGCCAGACAGGGGATTCTTGCAGAACTGTGTACCATAATTTGACTGTACAACTGACTTAGCTTAATCCAGCTGCATCACAAGAAGTGTGTTGTTCACTTACTGTAAATCCTGACATTGCACCTGGATGCATCATTTGTATTTAAATACTTTTTTGCTAATATTCCAGACTTTGCCCCAGAGAATTGAACACTGTTATGTGAAACAATATGACAGAAATGATGGAATTCAGTCCTTCAGAAGTTATCAATGTTTCAATAAGTAACAGACCCTCTCCTGTCATGGCTTCTGATTGCTTGTAGCTGAAGAAACTGCTCAGATACTGAAAAGACTGCAAAAAAACCCAGGTAAGATATCAGGATCATCACAGGCATAAAGTGCTCCCTGGATTCTTACAAGGAACATAATGACAGCCATACAGCACATGTGAAAAAGGTAGTTGTCCATGGAATGGAGACACAACTCACTGAAAATAGTAATGAAATTGCAGATCTGAGTGCAATCTCAGGAAATCTATGTTCTGGCATTCTCAGAGGTGATTATTTTAAGAGATTGTTTTCCCAGAGATAAATATACCCTTTTTTTATGACTAATGAAATTTAAAAATGGGCTGCTGGTTGTAATGGGATTGAGAAGTATTTTTCCTCACATAAAAGATTACTTTTCTATTGGGAAAAGGAGCATTAGCATCTCGGTGACCTCGCCATCCCTTCTGTTTCTGACTGGCCCATGAGAGCCCTATCCAAAGTCTGGAGAGGTGAGTAGGAAACTGTGAAAGCCGTAAAATCTTTCCCCAGAATCTTCTTTTTTGTATTTTCACCACTGTTCCTTACACTCCTGCTCCAGCTCCGACTCACTTGGGGACATGGAGTGAGATCAGAGGGGACAAAAATGTTTAAAATAAATTCAGAAAATTATGGTAATCACTGGTAAGGCCACAATTAGTTAAAAAGTCTGTAAGCTCTTTTTTACAACCGTCTGCACTAAGGGCTTCACAGCTCAGTCATAAAAACTTTGCTTCAGGCAGAAACGAGGCAGACAGGAAGCCAAATTCCAGCTTCTAACACACAAGTGCAACGGGAAAAGTTTCAGCTACAAAACAACACACATCAGTGATTAGCCTCCCATTCAAAGCCTTCGTCCCAGAGAAGCTGTATTTTGAGAAGGTCCAGTTGACTCCTCTAGAAATTATTCAGATGAGCTTGAGCAGATCCAGATCTTGATCCCAGCACACAGCCCCAAGGTTGCAACAGCCTGTGCAGTGTTTGCAGGCAGAGCCATAACTCAAAAATATGAGATGGGGAGTGTATGTATGCGTGCATGCATAGGGGGAGGAGACTTTCCTTCACATATGTGATTTTTTTCATATTATAGTTTCAAATTGGATCTGCTAAATCATAAGTCACTCAAAATGCACCATATTGGGAAGGCTATTGACCAGTTTTCTTGAATCTCTGGTTATCAAGCTGATTTACAGCCCCTTGAGGTCTAGCCTTAAAGGCAAGTGGTAGCATTTCATGCCCTCTATGACCTCTTTCAGCATCCAACCCAGGTGGAAGAGGGAAGTGATCATGTGCATAAAGTAAGTTACAAGCTGATTAAGGGGCTGCGCTGCTTCCTGCCACTCCTGGCATCCAAAATGCCCTCTTAAGGCAGAGAGTCAAGCTGAATTCAAGCACAGACCCCAGAAATGGCTCAGACTGGTTTATATATATATTTCCCAGGCAGGCTGGAGGTTTTTTGGTAGAGCAAGCAGGAAAAGAGGGGAAGTTTAACAAAGGAATGACTGACCTTCTCTTTCACCACGTTGACATTTTTTCAGTCAAAGGTTTAAACCTAAACAGGTACTGACCCAAAGTAACCTAGCCAGCTACAAGCTCAAAACAGTGGCACCTTTCACAGAATAACAGATTGTCTGAGCTTGTCACGGATCTCTAGAGGTCATCTGGTCCAACCTGCCTGCTAAAGAAGGGCCACCTACAGCTTGTTGTCTAGGACCATGGTCATCCAAAAAACCCAGATGACTTTTGAATGCCCCAAGGTTGGAGACTCCACAATCAACCCGCATCAGTGCTTGGTCACCCTCGCAGTGCAAAAGTGTTTCCTGGTGTTCAGAGGGAACCTCCCGTGTTTCAGCTTGTGCCCATAGCCTCTGGTCCTGTCACTGGGCTCCGCCGAATGTCCTCTCTGCACCCTTACTTCAGATATTTATGTATATTGATGAGCTGCTTCTGATCCATCTCTTCTTCAGGCTGAACAGTCACAGCTCTCTTGGCTTTTCTTCATAAGAGAGATGATTCAGTCCCTTAATCTTCTTTTTGGCACTTCACTGGACTCTCTTTAGTACATCTATGTCTTTCTTGTACTGAGGAGCCTAGATCTAGACACAGTACTTCAGGTATAGCCTTACCAGCACTGAGTAGAAGGGCAGCATTACCTCCCTCCACCTGCTAGCAACACTGCTGCTAATGTAGGCCTTCTTTGCAGCAAGGGCACACTGCTGGCTCGTGGTCAATGTAATGCCCACCAGGACCCCCAGGCAGGAAAGCCTGCCAAGCTGCTTTCCAGCTAAAATGGCCCCAGCATATGCTGGTGCCCAGGCCTGTTCCTCCCCAGGTGCAGGACTTGCACTTCCCCTTGCTGAACTAAACCTAGCAGAGACATGTCTAGCCTGTGAACTGGGTATGCAGTCTGGGGTCTGTTTAGTTGTGTCATATCACAACTCCCCATTTCTACACCTTCCCTATGTCCCTTTCCACATAGCTCCCAGATGTACAGTTCTTTCTTTTGCACCACAAATCAATTCTGATCTATAAATCTTCACATGGTTCAATGTGGGGACATCTTAAGTTTGCATTTAAACAGAATCTCCCTCTGACAGCTTTACAGAGAAATGACTTGCTTTTAGAAGGACATCTTTGTTGAAAACCAGGCAGCAGCTAGATGGCTAAACTTGGCAGAGTGGATTCTATCACAAATAATACCTTCTAATCTCTGTCACCAAGACACAGAAATTAGGAAATTAGAACAGACCAATTCATACCATCTTTCCATGTCATTAAAAGTTTGTTTGCTCTTGTTTGTTAACACAATGTCTGTAAACATTACTTTTAAAAACTCATAAACACGAAGCTCACTACTGGTACCATTGAGAGATGATTCTATTACCAGTGTTCATAAAACTCATAGATTTTTTCCCAGATAGTCACTCTACAGGGCTTGCTTCTTAATTTTGTCCCTCTGCTTCTTCTTACATTCTTCAGTATTTTGATAATTAATGTTTCTCACTTGCTAGTAGTTAACAAGTTGCGACTAATGGTTGTTAGGCTCTCCAACTATTTGTGGTTAATAACGATCACCCCTTAGTTGCTTCTTATTCAAGACATACATACTATATTAACCTGTGCAATCACTCCTCCCAAGGAGCACTTTTAAATCATCACTGTCAGTGCTACCACTTTGTGCCAGTTTCTCCAATATTCAGTAGTATTCGTATTCTCCAGAAAGACTGGGTTTGGGGCAAAAACACGGGAGAAAGAGGATGAGACTGGCTAAGAAATCAAGCTGGGCGTTCTTACTCAATGATTTTATTTTTCCAGTATCCTCCGGCCTGTTCTTCAGCAAAAAAACCTACTTTATGCACAAGTTTACACAACTGCAAAACTTAGCCCTAAGCGTACGCAAAGTATATAGGGAAAAGAAAAGAATGCGTCTCTTGGATCCCAAGGCGGAGCCCCACACGGGTGGCATGATGTTTCTGGGCAGAGGCAGAGCCAAGAGCAGCTCCCATCTCCACTTGAGCCTAGCCCACGCTGTGCTGGCATGGCTTGAGGAGGAGGCAGCTGAGAGGGCATTATCTTGGGGGTAGGATTCTCTGCTTTGGTCTAAAAGAGGCCAGATTCAACCACATTGGCAGGCTGCAATGCACTTCTCTGACCACCCGGCCACAAACAGTTGAAATTGAGGAAGAAACAAAACAATTAACTGAGTGCGAGGGGGAAGTTCCCACTTTTTCTTCATTATCTTGTTAAGATCCTGATGTTACTGGAGCTTAATTACAACAGCATGGGCATTTGATATTTGTATTATAAATTATGCCAAGGATTTTTCAAAATGCATAGATACTCTTTCTATTCTGAATAATGCCAGCTATTTGCTATTTATTACCAGCAGTGTGTGATCTGTCTTTAAATCACATAATTTCCTTTCAGCCCTCCAGATCTTGCAAATGTATGCATCTGCTTTAAGTTTGTGAATAGTTGTCAACAAGACAACTTGTGTGCACAAAATTGCACCACAGAAATTAACATCTGTGTCTAAATTAATGCAAATTTAAATCTAAATGACCAAAACAAATAAGTAACAACTAACAGTCACAGGTAAAATGAAGTACCCTGAAAACAAACTGCTACTTATTTACATTCTTTCTGTCTAGGACTATAAGGGTTTTGCATAGTCTTGTCTGACTATGAAAAGAAATATTTACAGGCAGACAATATTTATAAAGGGGTAAATTTATGTGTAAAAAAATACTCCAGTATTTTTGAGCAAATTAGAAACCTCCCCTCAGTGAATTATAGAGAAAGTTGGCATCTGGCTCTTCTGAAAATTGTGTCCAAAAAGAACCAAACATATCAAATATCAACACAAACGAAAAAGTAATTGCATTCATGACAATGCTCATGAATAACACGCCATAAAATATTCCACCAACACAATCAGCCCAAAACATTGTTTGGAATTCAAACACATATTCACAAACCACCACATTCAACTCATTCCAGGCAGCAGATTACGCTATGAGTTTTCACACAATATCGAAGAAACATACAATTTCCTGGAGACAAATTTTCAGCAGAACTTCTAATCTACAACTACAAGAGAAGTCACTGATGTGTGCTGTTTTGTAGTCCGTACAAAGTCCCTGTGTTTGAAAAACCAGTGCGAGTCACTGTATTTGCAACTCCTCCTTGTATACACAACATTTATACATGCAAACAACAGTTTTGGTGGATGCAAACAGATGTGATTCTCATTTTTCTGGGTGCAATTAGAGAAGTCTGCTGAAAGCTTGACCCTGAAAAAAGCATAAGATCCTTTCCATGTTCAAATTTGAGCCATAAGTCATTGGACAAACTTAAAACACAGCTTGTCCTTTTATGCATCGTAATTTCTCCAAGCAATGTATTTACATTTTATGTGTTCTGTTGTAGAGGAGGGAGCCTTAATGATTACAATTTGCCATCCAGAACTTTATGGCTAGTCCTTGCAGAAAATAGCATTTCTGCCAAAAAGCTTCCTGCCCAGGTGCTTAACCAATTAGCTCTTAAGAGGTCTGGCAGTAAAACCAGTCATGGCAAGTTTTCTGATATACTGTATATAAGGTGACAGCTTGCAAAATGTAAGATGAAAATTTGTTTTCTTAACTAGCAGTGTGTAAAATCCTGGGAGACTATTTGATTGCATAGCCTAAAATGCTTATGACATCTCGAATTCCCAATTGATCTAGTGTGGTTTCAGCAATATGTTGTCAACTTAAACATATTGTGTTTCTTTTTATAAATACTTTAAAAATAATGTCCTTAATTGTGATTGGGTGTTGCAAATATGTAGGAAGGATGGAGTAACCCCACAAGTTTGAGGTTTGGGGCCCTTCAAATTTTTCCAAACATTTTTGCTAACTCACAAAATACATGCAAGCTTTCAAAAGTGCCTTTTCTCCACAAATTACACCCACTTTTTATAATGGTACGTTAGATTAAAACCATATTTTTTCACAAGGGGAGTACTTTGCAATGCAAAGAATAGAGGAAAACCATGAAAGATAACTATATCATAGCAAAACAAATGAATTCTCTGATTCTGGAAACAAAACATTTGTGTTATGTGGGGATGGCAGTGAAAAGATCAAAACTCACTGCTTGAAGTCGTAGCTGCATAATGACAGAGCAGGTTGGTCAAAGATGATATAGGGAATGTGCAGAAAATCTTGGTATTGAAGCAGAATATCCATGTGGGTAGTTAATACATTTCAGGAATTTCATTCTCAGGATTGCCAAGCCTGAAAGAAGATAGTCTTTGGCAGAAGCAGCACATGGAGCAGGCAGCTCAGCACAGGACTTAGTACTGTAGGAAGGGATTTACTTCACTGAAGCCCTTGCATATCCACAAAGTTTTTGATATCTGAAACTCAGCATGCAAGAGGCTACCACAGTGAGGACTCTGAAAACTTGGATCATGGGATAGACAAGTGTCCTACATATAAGAACACACCCTCATGTGCATGTAGGATGCATGCAGGAGTAAGGGTGACAGCACTGCAGCAGGAGTGAGTCCTGGAGCCCATGCTCTTGTTAGGATGCAAAGTCCTGTTACCATAGCTCCATGGAGGTCCTCCTGCTGTAATCAGACTGCAAAACCTTCCCAGATCTGCTCTAGCCTTGTGCTGACTGCCTGCCCTCACGGCAGACACCAATAGCCCCATGATAATATTCCTCTGGGGTTGGGGGGGAGAATCACAGCATTTTGTACTGTTTTTGCTTTGCTGCATGAGCTCTGGGATACTCTGGTCTCCCTCTGACATCTGTTCGCAGACCTCATGAGCCATAAGCCTCAAAGGAAGTGCTACAGGCTGTCCAAAGACAGCATTCCAGTCTCCAGTGGATTTTCATTAAAACTTGCTCCCCATGGCCTGTGTGGTAAAAGGCAGGGTCTGCCAGACCATGTGCAGATGAGTTTCAGGAAGAATCTCTGGCATGGGCTCTGCTCAGATGAAAAGTTGATGTGTGTAACTAAGGCTTGTGTGAAACAAGATTTCCCATTGCACATGTTTCACTGTGATTTCTTTTGAAGTTCAAGGTGCTTTTTTGTTCCATACTAATTGAGTGGTGTCTGATCATTTTGAAGAGGGAAAATGAAGTAGAAAAACAGAACATTAATTCTAATAAACGTTTAAATAAGGAGTCAGAAAGTCAACTTTCCTACAAGGCTGAAATGGATGCTATGGAAAACTTTAGGAATTGTGGCAATAGGGCATTTCCTTCTGTACTAACTCTGGCAGTTCCAGATGCTATTCAAGAAGATGAGATAGCATTTACTTTAGAAAACCAATAAAACTTGCCAGAAGGCACTGTTCTGAAATGTAGTATTGGCATCTTAGTCTGAAAGGCTACTAGGGTATCTGTCTGGGGAAAAAAGGGAACGTGATTCCTGAAAATGCTATAGAAATATCCTTCTACTTTTTTTCCAAACTACAAGTATTTTGAGCAATTTTGTCCTAACCCCACATTTGGTGATTGATTTAATTTTGAACAGGTGTACATCTGATCCACTCTGCAGGTACTGATTATAAATAACTGTTCTGTGTCATTGTGCAGGTTAGTTCCTTTATGGGTCACCCTGGGATGGTACTAGTACTGCTAAGGCACTTCCAAGAACTGACATTTATGAGTAAAAAAAAGAAATTGTTTACATTCTCAGGATGAATGTAAGCATGGTGAAAATGTCACAACGTCACTATACTCAGAAAGAGGTTACACTCACATCCATTGCTCTCCATAGTCTCAAAAATACAGAAGGTGTGCAGTACTGGACAATCAAACTCCAGATCTGAATTTAGACTTGTTTGTGCTCCAGTTATTGCATGCCCATAGCTATCCACATATGTGGCATGGTCAAATTAATGTGATAAATAGTCCCAGAGGCATAAATGAGTAACAGTCATTAAAATTAAGACAGGCAACTTTATGCTGTGATACTCACTTAAGACTGTCCCCAAAAAAATTTTGCAAATGCCTACCTGCAGATCACCATTTGCTTTAAATCCTTGGCTCAAAATTTCTTTCTGTCAAGTTCTACTTTCATTTATGCCTTTACATATATCGATTATTTTCTTTATTATTATGGGATGCAGCTGTTTGGACAACAACATGCTATTTTTCTTGAAAATACCATTCCAGCAGAAGCTGATTTGATTTATTTTATATTCTATTTAGTTTCCAAATTTGCAGGCAGAGGTCCACTTTGGACATTCTAAGTGATCAAGCAAAAGTATGCCATGTGGGCCCACATATCAGCCACTTTTGAAATTTTAGGATAATCTGAATGATTTTGAAGACTTGACTGAAGCCAGAAAATCATATCTTCATGAGAAATTGCCATCCACACCAACAAATAACCAACCTCCCTCTTCAAACATCCAAGCAATGACATGTGCAAGCAAAGCGCCCCATCGGTCCCTAATGGAAAACAAAATTCTTACCAGTATTAATTTGCTTCACCAGGACATGAGGTTTAAAGACCTTCTGAAGGCAGTAGATGACAATATTTACATCCCAACACTGGCATCTTGATAAAGAATGCACTGACCTCCTCATGACTGACTCTGCCCAGCTGTTGCCTTTCACCAGACTGTAACAAGCTGCCCTGAGAGAAACCCTAGGTAGAAAGATGTCCTGGCTGGGAGCATCACAGCAAACACAAATATCTGCCTTCTGGGTTTAGTCAATGGTTCAAAACCACGAGCTGTCCCCATGTACCAACAGCAAACCTTTACCATAAGAAGTATGAGGCAGTCTAAAGAAAACCCAACTTATTTTTTCAACAAGAAAACTAAGAAAAACTTTCTACAACTCAGACACACACATAAAACTACATAACTAAATCTTCCATAAATAAATCTTCATCTTTGTGCCAAATCAGGTCGAGGAAAACACAGAGATTCTAAGGTTAAATTTTGCATAAATGAACCACCTGTGGAGCTTCATAAGAAAGTAGGACAAAGGGGCAGGAAAGAAAAAAGATGGACAGAAACAGCAGAAAAAGGAAGGCAGAAGAGATTAATCCAATCTTAAAATGAGATACCTACAATCTTAAAATGAAACACAAAGAAGGGTGATAAAATTTAACTGTATCTTCTCATATCCATCAAACATTGGGCTACACGTTTTGTAGAGCACAGCGAACATGCAGAAGAACAGATACCACTGTAACAGAACATCAATCACATTTAGACAAAAAAGTGGACACTGTGGGCAGAAGATATTATCTTAAATGGTTTGTTACCACCATCCCTGATGGGCTCGACCATGGCCAGTGGTTGGTCCATCTTGGAGCCATCTGGCATTGGCTTTGTTGGACCTAGGGGAAGGTGCTAGCAGCTTCTCACAGAAGCCCCTGTAGCCCTTCTCACTGTAGCCCCCCACTACCAAAACCTTGCTAGAGAAACCCCCTACAGGTTTCTATTTCCAGGAGTGGTTTACTAAAAAGCAAGCGAACATCCCTGCTTCTGCCTTGTCTGGCCCTTTAAAGATTTGCAAAGAGATATCTTCTGAACATTTAGCTACTTCATTAAATCTATAGCAGTCCCTTGAACAAACAAACTTCACACAGAGTCTGTGCTGGGACTCTCACTGGATCTTTAGGTCCTTCAAGTCAGTCTCTATAAGTGGATCCTGCTACTTGCATGGTCTGTCAATGCAATCATAAGAGATTCCCAGCCCTTCATTTCATAGGTTTTCCATTTACACATAGGAAATGGCACCTTTTACTTCTATCCTGTTTCTGAGCCATATTAATAAGTTCAGCCGCTTTATGTATTACCAGTTTCAACACTGTTCTGCTTTTCAAATCACAACTGGTTTCATGTTAGCAAAAGAATTTCAAACCAAAGGAAATTCTGGGGATGAAGTACAAATACGCACTTAGGAAGAGCTATCAGGAAACAGAACCAAACCTACAGTTGGAAAAATATGAAAACAAATGTTCCTACTTTCATACTGAACTTTCAATTTCATCATTTTTTAAACACATAAATGAGCAAGATTAATAATTTAGCCAGTAAAGGCATGTCTGTTTAATCTCTGAAGAAACCATGAATAATTCAGAAGTTCTGACATTAGATAGCCTTTGTCATGCTCATCCATCCACCCTGGGTAAAATGTTGAAGACAGATCAAAATGACTGACCTATTATCTCACAGCTCTCTCACATTACAATTTATGAGCAGCAAAACTCTGCAGATCGAAAGCTCACAAAAACAGAGAAGGCAGCTCATGTTAACCTACTGTCTTAGAAGGGGCAAGCAGGAGCATTTTGCTCATTCCTTATAAACATAGTGTTAAAACTACAACACCTTATCGGCAGCCCGAGAAAAGTCACTTCTTCAACTCCCCTGTGGTTTAGTCATAGGGTATGTGAAAGTTTTAAGAAATTCAGAAGATATTCATCATACAAAAGCCGTCTTAAAAGAAATCAGTGTTTGCCAAACTGAAATATATAAACACACATATTTTGTGGCTAATCCATTAGTGAGAAAGTGAGAGAAGGCTTTCAGGAAAGAGCTATACCAGCTAAGAAGGAGAATGACCAGAGGAGCAAAGGGAACAAGTAGAGCGAAACACCATGAGGCATACTCAGGGTGAGATTTTGAGGAGCAATAGGGTTCTGCAGTGGGACATCGCTTAGCCAATGTTAAGCAGAGGAGACATTTCTGACTATGCTGGTTGTCACAACTCCTTTGTAGCCAGTGAAGATTATGAACATCTGGAAAAGAGGAAGAGTAAATTAGTTGTGGAGGTCCTTGAACAGAATCTTCAAAGGCTGTCCAACTGCACTGTCATAAGGGCAACTTGATCCTTTGAGTTTCCACAGACTGGGGAGTAAGAACAGGGCATTCATCTCATGAACATTATAGCTGGCAGGACTCTTTCCTGACCTCCACAGGAGCACAGCAGTAAGAGTTTTAAGTCTTTATCTGGAGGATATACCAAAGGCTTAGAAAAGTAGAAGGGAGGATCAAATGGGTCCTTAAACTTGATCAGCTGCTTCTAGGCAGGGAAATATTTTACTTGGGACATCTGTATTCAGTAACTGTAACAGCCTTCTAGTGCCAGCAAGCCATTTTTTACAAATCCTTTCTTAGAAAGCAAGTCCTCTGTAAAGCAGAAAGCGAGTATTCCCCTATTTAGACAAAAGAAGGATTTAAATATCAAGCCTATCATTACAGCAGCTCAAGCAGGCAATGAAAAGCATGAGGAACTATGTTACACAAGTCTTTTCTATGCTAATAAATACTTAACTCACATCAGCAGTTTCTACAGGACACTTCAACGAGACCCAAAAGGAAAGCAAATGTTCCTCCAGCAAAGAAGAAGCCCTTTAGTTCAGGCCTTCACAGTCTCTTTCCAGTGAAGTCCTGTAAACAATCTACCAGTATTTCAATCTACCAAGAGGTCTCTTTCACAGAACACCGCCTATACATCTGCCAGAAAGCCAGTCCTCACCAGCCTACACCCTTCTAGCAAGACTGTGAATTTCCACATTACAGAGGCCCTGCTCTTTCTAGGCATTTCTACTTGCTGCTTCACCTATGCTTTCATAGCTCAGCGTCTCTGCTGCAACTAAACCAGAAAAATAACTCCCCAAGATGATTGACGTATAAGCCACATATATTTACAGGCCTTTACATGTAGGGCAACATAGAGAGGATATGCTGCTGAGGAGGATATGCTGTTGCATAATGGATATGAAAGGTCAAATGACACATTCTGTGTTTGTCCTTGATGCCTCTCTTTTATTGCTACAAGACCTTCTCAGGCATCCAGTGAGACAGACAAGTCAGAGACAATGAAACGGTACCATCTCAAACTGTTTTGTTATGACAGTCTCCTAAAGAAAAAACCATGTTCCAGTCACTTCACTGCTTTCATCAGGAGTAGGTAGGTGAATGATCCAATCCTTCAGCTGAGAGGAAAATCTGTGTTTCAGAAAACCCACCCCAAATTGTCAGAAGCACTCTAAGAATACCCTGCTCTGATCAGCCTGATTCTCTACCATTAATTATTTTCCTTCCACAAAAAAGCAAGCAAGCATCCCGTTTGTTCCCAAAGGCAATCCTTTGAGAACAATGGACATCTGAGAGACTTCTGTGCTCATGCAGTACATAATACAGAAAGCAGAATTCCCCAGAAAGCCTGAAAAGAACTTAGCAGTGACTGAAAGTCAGTGAAATCATGATTGTCATATAGTAATTATGTTATCCTAATAGATATCTGTATGTGAATATTGAACATCTGAGCTCAAAAGTCACAGCCTGTGACTACAGATCATATATTATACATCCTTATGCAATACCAGAAAGAATTCATCCACTGCCCTTTCTTGCTGCTTTCTCTGTGTGAGTCTCTCTGCTTCTACGTCTAATTCTGCTTTTGCCCAGCGGATAGAAGAAATGCCAAGCACAGATTTCAATGTATAAACATACTATGTGGCATGGTAGGAGAACCTCATTATGTTCCAGTTTTGAAGTACTGACCCAGATTTAGCTTAACAATAAGTAACAGCTGGGAGTTTTGCTCACTCCGGTGACTGAGCATACTCACTATAGTTCATGTCCTCATGTCCTGTGGTTTCTAAGTATTTTTTCACATTAATTTGTCTTCGAAAATGAATGTCTGCCTACTGTATCCTTGCTTTTGCTTCCTGTGCCTATCACTGACCCAGAATTTAAATGCTGGAAAAACCAAGATCAGTGTCTGAAATTAAAATAAAATCTTCCTTCAAATGGCATAAAGTTGCTTAAAAATGTTAATCTGCCTCATTTTTATGATGTGTTTAAAACTGAATGTTCCCATATGTGTACAACAGGGCAAACCACGTCCTTCCATTTAAATAGCCTGTTTACTTTAAAATCTGAAACTAGCTACAAATTTAAACCTTTTTTGTTTTTGTCCACCTGGAAAAAATTATCAAATTCTTAAGTATGCATTGTAATAGGAGCAAACACTGAGGAGTGTGAATTCTTAGGTTTCAATATCTATTTTTAAATTGTTTTTCATCTAAGCTTTTAATTTAGATTTAATCAGATTCTAATTGCATTTTTAAAAAGATGCCAGTTGATTATTGAAGACATATTTCCATAGGATTAACTTGCACAGCTTAGACTTTTAAAATATTGTTTTAAGTAATAATTTGGTATTTTATGATTTATGCTTCCAAATCTAAATATAGTTAGTGTAAAATAATTATGGAATGATTGCAAGAAATAAACTTACTGAGGATTATCCATTTTATAAGATACACACATCGCCTGTGTAATTATTCACTGCCAGTAAGTGTCTTCAGAAATCTGATGACAATTAATGTATGATGAGCACTTAGTTGTATTTTAACATATTGCGTAATTGAAGCCAATTCAAAGTTTTGCCATTTGCCATGTATCTTGGAAACAGATGCCAGATGTACTCTTTGGGCTCATAGGTAGCCAAGATTAATTTATAATAGTTTTACAGCAGCCTAAAGATCTACAAAGTAATTTTTGCTTCACTAATCTGGCACTGCCTGCCATAGCAGATCTGGGCCTTTAAGCACAGGAAGGTCTTATTTAACTGTTGTCTTAGGCTAACTGTAGGCTTTAGACCTGGATTGAAAAGGCATTAAAGTCACCTGGAATCCGTCCCTCACCCTCACTGAAAGCTGCGTGGGCCCACAGCGTGTTTCATGCTCCATGGAAACACCACTCTCCTGGCAAGCAAAAAATCTCCTGGAATAGTTATTACAGTGGCTATCTTAGGAAGATTACAGTGGATATTATAGGAAGGACTGCACACTGGCAGAGAGGTTAATGAGATAAACTATTTCTTCTTTTTCAATGATTTGTTTTTGTATCCTCATAAATAACAGTTCTCATTACCACTCACTATCATCATAACCAACACCATTCCCCACTGCATCACCCAAATATTATTTAGAGCAGTCTTTTGAAGACTTTTAGGATAGAAATACTTTCCTGCCTTGTTTTGCTTGGGTTGGGTCACTTATTTTTATTTTTACCATAACCCTGATATATAAAACCTGAGAAAAACCAGCCATCCGACAGCACAGCCCAACATTCAACAGGTACTGAGCACTGAAAGTACCTGTAAAGGTAACACCTGCCTTGACAGTGTGCCTCCTGTGGGTAAAAATGCCCCTATACCAAAAGCGTTGTGTAACAACAGTAGAAGAACAATTTCTCCATGTAGATGACTCTTGTTTAAGTGCTTTTAAATATTTTACGCACATCTTCTCTACCACCTTTCTTTAGCTCTAGCTCATAAGATAAAGTAATCTTTGACATCTTTATTTGACTTAATACCATTTATGTCAAAAGTTACACCTTACAAAACTGCTGTATGTAGCAAGTAAGCCAAGCATATGTCCCCCTGATGAGCTGGAAGATTTCTGGTGATCCACGTCATCACATGCTAAGTAACTGTATGAGACTGCAAAGATCATGGAGCTGTGTTTTCTGCCATGAATCACTCTTCAGGTAATTAAAAACAGTATACAAGTCAGAATACAATGAAGAATAAAAACCTGAAAACCCTGATTTTGATGCTTGCTCAAAGCCCTTGCTCCTTGTGCTATGTAGTGGCAATACCCTGCTGGGCAGCTATCAACCAGAGCAAACATGCCACCAGCCCAGGCTGTACCAGCCCAGTTCAGGATGGTAATGGCAAGTTGTTGTGGTTTAAGCCCAGCCGTAAATTAGAACCATGCAGTCTCTGTCTCACTTCCCCCCTTTTCCCCCGCTCCCCACTGCCAGAGGGATGGGGAGGAGAATCAAAAGAATGTAACTCCCACAGGTTGAGATAAGAGCAGTCCAGTAACTAAGGTATAACACAAATCACTACTGCTGCCACCAATGATAATGATAAGGGAAATAACAAGGGAAGAGAATACAACCACTCACCACCTGCCGACTCATACCCAGCCTGACCGAGCAGTGATCTAGCCCTTCCAGGTAACTGCCCCCAGTTTTACATCCTGGGCATGACGTGCTGTGGTATGGAATACCTCTTTAGTTAGTTTGGGTCAGGTGTCCTGTCTCTCCTTCCTCCCAGCTTCCCCTACTCCGTGACAGAGCATGAGGCTCACAAAGTCCTTGGTCAGAGTAAACATTACTGAGCAACAACCAAAAACATTGGTGTTATCAGTGCTGTTCCCAGGCTGAAAGTCAAAAACACAGCACTGCACCAGCTACTAAGAAGGAACAAAAATGACTGCTAGTGCTGAACCCAGGACACAAGTCAATCACAAAACAAAGGTTTATCTGAATCTGAAATATGATTCAAGTAATCTATGTTTAGGGTTTTGAACATAAGCAAAGACTAAACTAATCAGCTTGCTCTGTCTTTATATTTACTGAAGAGTGATATGTCTAATGTGAAGAAGAAAAATGCAAATATGGGCTCTGTTCGGTGGAGCAAGGGTCTAAGTGACAACAGGCATGGAAAAGGCTGAGGTAGTCCATGTTTTTTCTTTTCCCCTCAGTTTTCATTGGGCAGATGTGTCCTCAGGCATTCCAGCCCCTGAAGGCTACCGGAAGAGTCTATGGGAATGGCACTGTACTTGCAGGAGAAGAAGGTGGGTCAGGGAACACTTACGCAAACCGATGACCTGCAACTCATGGGAGAAGATTAGGTGTATCTGAGGCTGCTGAGGGAGTTGACTGACATCACTTCAAAAGAGCTGTCATCTTTGTAGTCACTGCAGTCAGGGGAGGTAAAAGGTAAACATCATATCCATCTTCAGAAAAGGGCAGGCAGGATGACTCAGGTCAGTCAGCCTCACCTCAGCCCTTGGACAGATTATGGAGCAAATCCTCTGGGAAGCCATTTCTGATCACACAAAAAGCAATGCTGTGGTTTAGACCTAGCCAGTAACTCAGCACCACGCAGCCGCTCACTCACAGCTCCCCTCTTCCCCCTCCCCCAGGCCAAGATGGGGAGGAGAACTGAAAAAATGCAAACCTCACAGGTTGAGATAAGAACAGTTTAATAACTAAAGTATAATATAAAACTACTACTGATACTACTACTAATAACACTAATAAGGGAAATAGCAAGAGGAGAGAATTTAAAATTGAAAGAGGAAAAGAAAGCAATAAACACAAGTAATGCACAATACAATTGCTCACCACCTGCCAACTGATACCCAGCACAACCTGAGCAGTGATCCAGGCCTTCCGGGTGACTACCCCAGTTTATATACTGGGCATGACGTGCTGTGGTATGGAATACACTTTTGGCTAGTCTGAGTCAGGTGTCCTGTCTCTGTTTCCTCCTGGCTTCTTGTGTTCCTCCTCCCTAGCGGAGCATGAGACTGAAAAGTCCTTGATTGGAGTAATCATTACTTAGCAACAACTGAAATATGAGTGTGTTTTCAGCATTGTTCTCAGACTAAAGCCAAAACACAGCACTGCACCAGCTACTAAGAAGGAGAAGAGTAACTGTTACAGCTGAAACCAGGACAGACAAGAAGGTGAGGGGGATCTAGCAAGTGCAAATCATATCTGAACACTCTGTTGGCTTCTATGATGGTACGACCAGCTCCATGGACAAGGGAAGAGCAAAAGGTGTTGCACATCTTGGTCTCAGCAAGGCTGATACTATTTAGTCTTTACCAGTGAGTGGACATGCTCAGTCTCTTCATGGGTGATACTAAATGAGGAAACAGTCAATATGCAGGGGCACAGGCTGCTGTTCAGGGGGACTTGGACAGGATGGAGAAATAGGCTGACAGGAATCTCATGAGGGCTAAGGCAGATAAAGTCCTGCATCTGTAAGGGATTATCTCCATGCAGCAATAAAGTCTGGGGCTCGACCATCTGGAAAACAGCTAGGCAGAAAAGGACCTGGGCATCCTGATGGGCAATATGTTGAATGTAAGTCAGCAGTATGCCCTTGCAGCAAAGAGGGCCAGCTGAACTGTATTAGCAAGAGTTTAGCCTGCAGGTCAAGAGAAGTGTTTCTTTGCCTCTATTTGGCCCTTGTGAGACTGCATCTGGACTACTGCACCCAGTTTTAGGTTACTCAATATAATAAAGACACGAACACACTGGAGTTGAGCCCAGTGACAGGCCACCAAGATGAGCAGGAGGCCAACTCGTAGGATGCATGACAAGAGGCTGCATGAACTGGGTTTGTTCAGCAATTTTGTTCAGAAGAAAAGGCTTAGGGAGACCTTATTGTTGTCTGTACGTACCTTGCAGAGAGGGAGTATCAAAGACCAATGGGAGACTCTTCCCAGAGGTGCACAGGCATAAAATAAGATGCAAGAGATGCAAGTTGGATCAGAAATTCCAGTCACATAAAAGGAAAATACTTTTTACTCTGAGGGTGATCAAACACTGGAATGGCTTTCCCAGGAGACTTTCAAAATCAGGCCGGACAGGACCCTGAGCAACTGACCCATCTTTGAGCTGGGAACTGGAATAGCTGAGCTCCAGAGCTTGCTTCTAACCTGCACAGTTCTGTGATTTAGGAAAAGACAGGCCCAGGTGCATTTGCCCCATTGGATGTCCACTTTTTGCCATTTAATATATATGGAGAAGAAGCTGATGACAACCCATTTTTAGATGGTTAATTTACATAATAGAAATATCACTTTTAGAACAGAAAATAGCAGTAAAATAGAAACAAAGTAAAAGCATAGTGCTGCACATTAAATGCTAGCAGAGCATTAGTGTTTAGTAAGATTAAATAAGTACTGCTAGATATTGTTATCCTTGAACAAGTTCCTAGTTTATTAGAAGTAGATGCTTTAACTCTTAGGTTTTTTCTTATCTCCTATATTTCACTTGATACAGGAGAATTCAGTGGTAGAATGGGCTTTCAAAACCCAGAAGTATGTTTGAAAAATATAATAGATAATTATGTGGTTTATATGTACATATACAAACCACAGAATTGTGCATATAGAATATACAGAAACATACATGCTGAATTGTGGGTTCAAAACAATCTTCTATACAGTTCTTTTAAGTGTCATCTTTAAAAAGCAGTAATTCCATCACTAACATGACTAGATCCCAAGTCAAATAAGAAAGAATCATATTAGACAACAGGAGATTTTAAGTAAGAAAATTTTGATGCTGAAGTTTTCTTTCCTCCCTTTGCTTCCAGAGTCTGATTTTACTCACTTTTAGGTCTGTCATACATCAGTAAGCATTTCACTAAAGAGTGCCGCAGTGAGGCTGACTGACTGGGAGAGGAGTGTGAGAGACATTCGGTTTGTGTGGTTTGAGCAGCCTATTAAAGTCTGCATGTTAGTTTAGCTGGTAAACTGCACCTTTTTTTCTAATTTCAATATACTGGCTTGATTTGGGGAAGGAGAAAGAACTAGTTTCTATCAAGATGACAGTTCAGACTCTAAGACCGATATTGCCTTTTAGTAGTGTTCATCACTTTCCATTGACTGTAGAGAACTTCTTGTTCATTACTTAGGCGTTTCAACTAGGTGCTTGAAGCAAAGTAGGGTAAACCAAGCCCTCCAAGTTTATGTGGCAGTGTATTATGATTTTGTGCATTACAGAGTTGTGACATGCTGCCATTTTATTGTATTTCCTTTGTTGATATTTTTGAGAGGGACAACAGGGAGGATGTTAGTGCACACCACTTTGAATATCCAACTTGGACCATTTCATAGACCGCTAAACACTTTCTAGACTTGAGTACCATTTTCTCCATGATGTCTCTCTGCACTTCCTGACAACATGGGATTGAAGTACCAAGGAATCCACAAATCATTTGTTATGTACTTACATAACTTATGCTCCCTTCCTCCCCAGTAATTCAGTATTCTAAACACAACTTAAAAATAAATAACTTAAAAATAAATAACAGTATTTTGCAGGCTTTGCACCTTGGTGTGCTATTTTTATGTTAGGACAGGTTTGAATTGATGGTATTTTACAAGTGAAGCTTAGTTAGTTCAGAGGAAATATAGGATACACAGGCAAGGATCTGGTGAAAACTGTACTGCACTTCTCACACTTTCGGATTTTTCAAACAAACTTAGTCTACACAGATCACAGAGCTCCAGCTGGCACAAATCAGCATAGCACTACTGCAATCATCTTTACCAGTGGCTGGGACAGCATGGATAAAGCCTCCTTTCTTGCCAAATTAATAGTACTTCTTGTCAGCATCTTCCTCACAGCAGTTGTTTTCAAGAGCACTGATTACGGCTGCTCAAATATTTTTTGACAAGAGGACTAGATTAATAATGGCAGGCCACACAACAGCCATATTTCTTTCATCATTTTTGTCTTCTTTTTGTTGCAAGGAACAGGTGCACCCACGTCCCAGTCCCATATTTCATCAACTTTGTCATTTAAAGTAGCAAAAAAAGCAACACCTAATCCTCCTGAGAAGCCTGAAAATCAAAATAAAGCAGTTCTGAAAATAAGAAAAGCCTTCGTTCAGAATTGCTTTGCAAATACTGGAATAGACTTCCTGTAGAAATTACAGCCTCTTTGGTGGAAGTCCTTAAAAACAGGAAAGATAAGCTCATCAGTAGCAACAAAGCAATACTGCATCTACTTCTAGGCAGAATAAGGGACTGGATGATGTCCTAGATCCTTCCTTACTTATTTTTCTGATTCAGTAACACTACCAATTAGTGCACGTGAATACTACATCTCTTTCCTACATACCATGTCAAAACATTCCATTTACATCTCTTCCTGCCATTGTGACATCTCATTTAGTCCTTATTTGCTGTTGGTTATTGTATACAAATGTGTGATATCTAATTTACAGCATCTCTCCTAAAATTTCTAAATACCAAAAATTTGTTAATTCAAGCTTCCAAACAGTCCAAAATGTTGTTTGAATTTATCCACAATGAAAAACATATTACAAAGCACCAAATTATCAGATGCAAGTCAGCAATGCAAATTGGAATCCATGGCTAGCTGTGTATGTGTCCACAGATAATGTAACAGAGAGCGAATGACTCAGCCTCCCTCTGGAGGATTTCTGCACAATTCTGGGTATTTCAATACCAGAAAGAGAGCAACAGAATGATGGGTATGTGGAAAAAAAGCCATAAAAATGACTGAACAGCTGGAGGGGCTGATTTATGAGGAGAGATTGAAGGAATGATGTTTGATTGTCTGCACAATGTCCAACAGCCGTATGTTAACCGCTTCAAGTATCTGAAGAGTGTAAACAACAAGGAAGGGGATAAATAATCAGGCTGGAGCAAGAAGGTGTAACTAAAAATACAGAAAATCAATATACAAGTGGAAAGTCTTAACAAAGAGCTTTGTTAACCTGTGATCTGAAGAAGAGCAGCAGAAGTCTTATTGTTCCTACTAACTTTGAGGACAAACTGAACCAATCGCTGAAAAAAATCCATTAGATATCTATCTGGGGCTGGTTGGCAAGAGAGCCTGCCAGCTATTATTGTCTGATGATTCCTTCCTTTATGATATTTATAAATCAAAATGCAAAAAACAAGTGACGACTCGTGCAAGTTAAATAGCCACTTACCTCACTTAACCTCACTTGCCTAAAATGTTAAAGCAAACAACATACTAGCCTACTCTACTCATGAACACTGGTTATTTTCTGACAGATATATCTGACAGCTAAAAATCATAGTGTTGCATGTTAAAAAACCCAACAAAATCCCTCCAAAAAATCCAAATAAGCAAACAAAAGCATTAAAAAAATTGCTCCTAAATAATTGTTTAGGAAGCGAAATTGGAATTAGTAACAGAAAACCACCATCTTTGCTATGTCATTCTCGTGTCTCTACCTACTGAAAGTATAAATCACTATAGTTGTAATCCAGAATTCTGGGATTCCAATTTTCCTCTGCAGCTTCAGAAAATACCATTTTATACTTCTTCCTTGCTGCTCAGTCTTCCTGTTATAACAAGAAAAGTTTGTTTCTTGTCAAAAAGCTGGAATTCCTATTTATTTGCAAAAGAGGAACTCGATATTCCCACTACTCTTAGACAAAGCCATATCATTATTTACTAATTCCCTCTAAATCTTTCTTCTGTGTTTTAGAGATGGATTAGAAGGTGCAAAAGATAAAAATGTACTCAAGGTGAACTCCAGGGAAAATTCACCTCAAAAAACATACTCTATGCATGTACCTGTTTTGGAAATAATTAGATTCAAACTCAGCCATATAAAGGACATAGAATCATAGAATAGTTTGGGTTGGAAGGGACTTTTAAAGGTCACCTTGCCCAACCGCCCTGAAATGAGCAGGGACACCTTCCACCAGACCTGGTTTCTCAGAGCCCCATCCAGCCTGATCTTGACTATTTCCAGGGATGGGGCATCTCCTTCTGGGGAACCTGTTCCAGTGTTCCACTATCTGCATCATAAAAAACCGCTTCCTTATACCTCTTTTAGCTTAAAATCATTACCCCATCAAATCCATATTACCCCATCTCTCTCCAATTTACAGAGAAGGATGCTGTGGGGGACCATAGCAAAGGCCTTACAGAAGTCCATAGGGGCGTCGACTTCAATGCTAATCAATTCCTACTCAGCTATGCAGGAAAGGAGCTTATATCAAGAGCTGGCTCATTTGAGAAAAAAGCTCAGGAGTAAAACAGTGCCTCTACAGCTGGAAACCACGGTCCACAGTCAAAAGAGGAGCAAGCCAAATGAACTGTGCTGACATGCTGATATAGCCTAGAGTACATGTTCATAGCTTCATCTGAGGAATACAAATGCCAAAATGCAAAAATCTCACAAAAGTAGCTAACATAGAAAGGGGGAAAAAAGTTCTAATTAAAGTTGAGAATTACTGTCTCAATCCAATTATCAAGATTACAGCTCTCAACATTCTCCATTCAAAGCATTTCCAAAAAGCAGAGGTCACTTTCCCAAACTGAAATATTTTTGCAGTGTTCTTATTTTTTAGTGCTTTTATCTTTCTTTCCTGTTTGCTTTCTTTTCCATGCCATCCTTGAAGGAAGGAAACTAGAAAGCAACAGAAGGAGAAGTGGAAACAAAAGAAGAAAGAGAAAGATCTGAGGGAGAGAGAGAAAAAAAAAAGGAAAAAAAGTAGAAAAAAAAAAAGAAAAAAAAAAGAAAAAATTTGATCATTGGAAATACATTTCAAAATCTCAGAAAAACCAAAGAAAAGTTGAGAGCTCTCATCAGGATCCAATGGGGGTCTTTCAGTTTACTATGAATGGATGTTCCCCATCCCTGGTAAAACTACTTGCATCAAACTATCAAAACCTGTCGTGTTTTAAACCTCAGCAGAACAATTAGTCAGCAATGAAGCAATCAGGTGGAAATCCAGGCCTGTGAGTGAGAATCCATCCTGCCGAGCTGGCATCACCCACATGACCTGCTGGCTCTGTCTGTCTGCAAGGCTTTAAGCTCACATCCTTAAAAGCAGTTAGTGCACTTAATATGAGTCAGTGGAAATGAAGCATCTACATAATGGTTAGTCACCTAAATACCTTTGCAGATCAAGGTCTTATTTCAAAGAAGGGCATTATTGACCATTTCTTGTCATGGGAATCGGGACTTGCCACAGTACCAGTGACAGAAATTGCTACAGAAGGTCTCCAGCTGAGCAGCTTTATTTGGAAGTGACCATGCCTATGGCAGCAATCACTTTTGTGAACGAATGTGCATGTTTACTCTTAGTTCACAGGGAAACATTTAGAAGAACCCTGAAATATGGAAAGATTTTTGCCATATCATGTGTTTTCATAATAGAAAGTTTGTCCACAAACACAGTCCTCCAAAAGAAAGTGTGACTCAAGAAGAACAGCATCCAGGTCAGAACAGAAAGAGAGCTGACAGCCCTGTGAACCCAAAACAGCCCCCAAGAAGATCTGTCTGCCAGCAGAGCCAGCCATGGCGTCAGCCAAAGAAGTCAGCCACAAATCCAGACACGGCTGTTGGAAAAACACATTCCAGGTCCTATACACGGCTGCCAAGTCCACCCCATGATTATAGCCACGGACTTTAGAGAACCCAGAGGAAGAAGGTGAAAAGGAATAGGATCAACATTGCCTACACTGAGAAGAGGCAGTGCCAAAGCAATACTGAAATTACCAGTAAGTCCCATTTTACTTTGTTCTTCTACTATTTTAAAGCAGAGTCTAGCTGAAGTCTTTCTAAGTTTAAAGGAAATTTGTCATTTTTGGCAGCAAGTGCAGCTTTCTTAACAAACATGATAATGGCCTTACATTACATGGCCTTGTGCCCCAAAGGATTCCAAAGCATTTTACATACTGAAGCTGATACATGGCCAATGTACACAGGGACCTCTTCATCCACCACTGGAATGTACTCAGCCTCTACGACAACCTGTCATAAACGCTCAGCAAAGCACAGAAGCTCTCTGCAGTATTTTAGGTTAGGATGTGATGACTGCTTTTCTTACTGAATCTGAATGAGAAGGCGGAACATAATTAGGTGAGCAGAAATTCAGTTGCACACAACACTTTAACTCACACTCCTTCAGCTCTCACCTACTCTGAAACTCCTGCTGCAGTACCTTTTAGTGCTACAGTTTGATGACAACCTTCATTGTCAAAAGCCTCCTACAGTAACGTCCTCAGGTATGGATTCTCCTTCCCCTCCAACTGGTGCATTAACTGGATCCACATCAGTGCTTATTCCTTCACACAGGTGTCCCACCACAGCTTCCCAACCAAACTCAATTTCTCATACAGCAATATATCAAGGCTGATAAAATTCTGGGTGAAGTCTTGCAGATCTCTTTCCTTTCAGTTATTTACTGCACAGCGATAATTTGCCACATATGATGCTTTCTTTCATAAGCACTGCTGGATTTTAACTCTCTCTTCAACAAAGAAAAACCCAACTTTGTACTGCATTTCACAAGCAGCACAAAGTTTTCAGGCCCAGTACCTACCTGTCCATAATAGGAGCACTGCTCTCAGCCATAATTTGCTTCCTTTTCCTAATTCAACAATAAAAATGGTCATTCTCACTCTAATATCTGTATTAAGCCTTTCCAAAGTCAGAACACCAAATTACTTAATCCTTTAAAAAACACTTCACATAGTTAAGCAAATTTGCACAAATGCCTACAAAGACTGAGGGATTTTGAAGTGCAACAAACCATTTAATAAAGGTTTTCAGACTCAAAGCCATCCCAACTTCATGCAATGCTGACTGTGGCTGCTATTTTAAAAGCATCAGCAGAATTACACGCTTTTAAGCTTCACCTCCAAGGCAGGAATACAGGCACCTATTTCTGTTAGTAAATGTTAGTAAAAAAAAAGCTTTCTAATTCCGATTGCTTTCAAATTTCTCTTTTTCCTCTCTATCTCCCTATATTCTCTAGTAACAGGGCTGATTTTTACAACTGTCACTCATGCTGCATGCAATTCTTACCCCTCCAGGCCACCATGGACTTCTCTCAGAATAATCAGAACAAGCTTTTGAAAACAAACAGCATCTTCTAAATGTAAAATGTTTCTGTTCAGGTGTAACAAATATTAGCTGCCTGTCTGACTCTGAAATTTCCATCCTAACTAATACTCAGCAGACAGTCACGTCCATTTCAGTACACCTGAATGTGTCACACAGTCTGCATCCAAGTCTACATTGTGCATCCAAGAACAAATCCAGGCCTTCTTTGATAGTTGATGAACTGTCACTTCATACGGATCAGGCAGGAAATCTGTTATGCTCTAGCACAAGTGAGAAAAATATAGCAAAATTGACTGTAGTTGCCTTAGGAAACTTCTATAAATTAGGTACAAGCTAGCCTTGAGAAACAGCTCACACACCTTAAGAGACTTGAAATAAAACTATTTACTATACCTTTTAACTACGTCATTACACATCTAGTAAAAGCAAGTAGATGTAATAGAGTTGAGCCTGTCAGTCTCAAGCTAGGCTGAATTTCAGTGCTCTTATTTTCCTTACAAACCTTCTCATGTTCAAAAAATGAAGAGAATGTGCTAGAACTGAATCACTTAGTCTTACTTCCTGGGTCTTTAAATCACATCCAGTTACTCCTGCGCTGGGCCCAGCAAGTTGAGCTTATCTAAGGCATCTGCGACTGGCGCTGGTGAGTCCAGCACACAGATCTAGCACCAGGGGTCTGGTTTGATTTGAAGATGTCCAGAGATGGAGACATTAACATTCCCCACAGTGGTATTTTCCAAAGGCTAATCTTTCCCCTGTTAAAAACTTGTGTATTATTTCCAATATGACTTTGTCTGGCTTCAGTTTCAGGCCATTGGTTTTCATTATTGCTTGGACATATAAACCTGTTCATAATCATACACATATACAGAGAGCCCTGACAGTCCTATCCTGTCTTCTCTATGCTCTGAATAGAAGTCAGACTAGTTTGTGTGTTGAAAACAGGAAAGCCCAGCTAGGGATAAGATTGCAATACAAAAAAAACCCTAAACTTCTTTTTTTTTAAGGCAACATCATCCACAAACACATGCCGTACTTTGGGACTGCAGTCCTTCCTTGAACTTCTCACCACCAGCTCTTTGCTGGAGAGCTGCCCCCACAGAATCCCTACCCACAGCGGCTAGTGGTGAAAATACTTTTCCTGCTCCAGTTTTTCTTGATGGGGGATCCAGATTTATTCCTCAGTTTGGCATATTTCAAAGAGAAACATACAGTGCCAATCTCTTCCAGTGCTTCTTTGTTGGACTGCCACTCTCGTCTGAGGTGGCTGCAGAAAATCACACCAGCATTTTAATGAGGAATTCAGAGAAGTTAAAAGACCTTTCCATTGGTGTTTAAATCTCACACAAACAGAAGGCTGCAGCTGTAGCCTTTGCTGCCTATGGATAAATGTATTATTTTAGAACATGGCCAAGACCTCCTTGTAGGAGGTCCCACAGGAGTCGAGCCAACAAGTGATTATGAAAGGCAGCCTGAAGAACATTTGACACTGTTTTCTGCCTACGCTTAACAAGCACCTCGCAGTTTGGGCTGCAGTTTGCACGACTTTGGCTTTTAGAAAATATGAAACACCTTAGTAGATGGATTTTGCGTCTAGGAGATTCCATCTGAGGCACTGAACCCACCCAATTTTATTACTTATACTTTCAAAAGGTTGGGAAAAGCTTCAAAGTTGCATCTGAAGAATTCATGAACTTATGCTAAAAAACATACCTGGAACTCTGGCATCCATGCACTTTTTTTTTAAAGTAAACACAGACAAAATACCTACTTTTCAAATAAATCTCACCAGACTTGTTTCTTAAGCAAAAATTAGTGAATTTTATTCATTATTATGTATTTCATTTCCTTTGAGTAAACAAGCCTTTATTTACTACATCTTGAGATGTAATTCAGTATGTCCCTCACAGTCCTAGTCTGCCTTATGATTCAGTCACTGGGATGGAAGAACCTGACAGCAACTGAGAACATTTGAAACAAACAAGCAAAGAGCAGAAGCTGCTGACTGGGCAGAGCTACAAAGGTGAAGAGAAGGGCATCTTCCATTTCAGGACAGAAGTTGAGACCACTGTTAGGAGCTCACTTCTTTCTGAGGACTCTAGACTGATTGCCTCCTTCTCCACTTCTTTTATCATTATTTTAAAAAGACACCCAGGGCTCGACCTACAAATGGACTCAGATAAGTGATGACAAACACCTCAATGTCTATCTTATACACTGCATCGTCATTAGTCTCAAATTCAGAGCACTGAAGAGTCACTGGTGTTCTCTACACTGTGCGCAGGATTACCAGGCAGTTGAACAATAGACGGATAACTGGGACCATACTGGAAAACCAATGGAAAATGTTACAGAGAAGTAGTCTCTTATACCCTATCCACTTGGGATTTTAATTTGGGGTAAAACAGTACAAACAGACCTGAAAAAATTTATTACAGACGAGCTCTGGTCTCCCCCAAGTAGTGCTCACTTCTTTCTATACAATGTCATCTCTCAAGGCCCATGAAACTTGCATTTATTTATACAGAGCAGCCCAGCTTCAAAAAGCAGATTGGAAACTACCCCTTTTCACCATAAGCCGGTGAATACTCTTCTCTTTCAGTGCTCTTCTGAGGGAAGAACTAACCCAGGTTTCCCATTCCCTAGCAGTGACTAACACCTTATTTGTAAAATGGTGCTGACAGCTGTTTTTGGTCCTGACCTCACTAGTATTGTTTTGTATTGGATGTGGCTTAGACACACTTCCTAGGTTGGCTGACTCCAAGGTGTTCATCAGTGCAGCACCACCAAGTCTGAAGATCCTCAAGTAATGGAGATGATGAACCCAAACAGAAAAGGTAGAAAGGGTGGAGAATCTAAGGGTTTCACTTGTAAATTTTGATCACTGCACTGTACAGCCTGTGTTGATGTGCTGTCCTTACTGACTGCTTTCAGATACATCGGAGTCGCTTGCAAAGGTGTTTTCTGCAGCATTGCCTTGCAGCTTTAGCCCAGAAGGACTATAGGTACCAGTGCATCAGAGGAACAGCAAGGAACTACAAGTCTTTTACAACATGCTGCCTTGGTGCCTCAGAAAAACAGGTGTTCATTCACAGGAGGAGATTAATAGGAGTATGGGGGCAAGGGACAAAAGAGATGAAGCAAAGAGGGGAAGGGAGCAGAAAGCAGGAAGAAGGGGGAAAATGTGCATAAATGAAGACAGATCACAACAAGCTTCCACAAAAGCTTCTTGCCACAAATGAGAAAAGAAGAAATTAGAAGCTCCCTCTGAGACCGCTAAGGAAGAGGGAGCCTGGGTGAACAATCTAATGCATGAGAGGAAAGGCTGGACTTGTGCAGGCCTTCAGCATTTAATTAGGAATGGAGCAGCTTGACTCTATCCAAGAAAGAGCTCTGAGGCTAAAAAAGAGGATGGGGGACAATATATACAATGGAGTCCTGTAGGATTACTATCCCTCCTTTCAGAGATTTGAGCCTGGCAGCAGATATCTAGGGAATCAAACACTTCAAGGATGCACAAGAGAGCAAGACTGCTGCAAGGCCAGTTACTAAGGAGAACTCCAGACTGAGAGAAGACAGTGAGCCAGATGATGATGTGAGGAAAGAGCTCAACCTCACCCACATGTAATGAAAACAATAACATCACATTTTGTTGGGCTCATCAGCTTCCCAGTGTTGCAACACTCCTTGTCTTCTGGTATGTGGCATCAGATAATATGTCTAATTCAACAAATTAAGGCAAAGAACAATCTCGTTTGGCACTACTGTTTCTAAAACTATGCATTGCTAAATTAAGAGTGCATCTTTTCAACAAAGCTGCTGTGCTACTCAACCTGGAAAATGAGTTATTGCAAAAATGCCTTCAAGAACCAGGTAGTGATTCCCACCACCCTACTGCAAAGCCTGCAATTTTCAGGGCCTGGCTTAGTAATTCAATTATTCAGGTTAGCCCAGGAGCAGGTTAGCTCTACACTGCTTTAAATCATCGTTCTAGAATCCAAACACAAGATTCAGCAATTTGTTTCTGCTCTGCTTTCCCTGGATGCATTGCTAAACATATTACAGATGAAAATAAACTAAAACAACTGCTAGGCTGTGGCGGTGAAATTAAAAACAACTGAGCATGTCTTCCAAAGTAAGGTAAATAATATATGGAGCAAGTTAGGTCAAGTATGCTTGATGATTCTCAGTTGTGGTGCTCAGACTGTTACTTATTACACTGTTCACAACTATTAACTGCCAGCTTACCTTGTTCTCTCTTCTTTATTTACTTTTTTTCACTTGATGTGGAATATCAGGGTAGGTAGTGTTCCAAGTTCAGAGAGGGATGAAAGTGTTCTTTTCTTAAAATGTTCTTTTTTGTGCATGTACGTAATGCCTAAAGCAGGGCTGTAATGGAAATTATGGTTAAAATATTTTCTAGAGGAAAAGGTCAGCTTAAGTAAAAAAGAAGGATGATCTCATATTTCTGACAGTTCAGATACAAGCAAATCTTAGCACCAATAAGTTATGTCATCTGTTAAATTCATGTAAGCAAAATGCCTCTGTACATTTTGCACTGTTATGACAAGGCTGTACAGAACAGGAGTAAATATTCCATATGAAATAGCTATCTAGATAGGGTTACTTGTATCTATTCTTATCTTAAAATAAATAAAAATTAAAGCCGGCATGGTTTTCTGTTCTGTCTGCAGGGACCTAAGATCTGCCACATTAAACAATGTAGTAAGCATAAATTTATATTTGGCCAGAATGACACTGAAAATTATACCTTAGTATCTTACACATTGAGATACCATCCATCCTGACCTTGGCTATAGCTTTATATTTTACACACCATTACTGTCATAGTAACAGACAGAGCCAACAATAATTTGCTCATACAATTTACAATACATTGTCTCCCAGCCACACTGAGGGCTCTTTAACCATCAGCAGATGTCTCATATTAGCTATACTTGAACAAAGCAAAATCTATTCGGTCCTAAAGTCCCTATGGCTGCTTGGCTGTGACTTGAGCTTAGCGCATGGCTAATTTAGTGTTCATACCATTGTAAGTAATTACAGCATGGCTGAGGAGTTTCAGAAGTTTCAGCCCACAACCTGCTGCCTGAATTTCACGAGTTTCTTCCATCCCCGGGATCTGAGTTTTAGGAGTCCACCCTCAGAGAGGCTGATCAGCAGCTAATACTGTAGCTGCTTTGTGATGTTCTGTCCTCTGAATTGTTTCTGTGTAAATACTATCCAACGCTTCTTTCACCACAACCTTACAAACATTAAAGGTCACCTTTTAAGTGGTCAATATTTGTGCTTCATTATTGATTCACAAAATCTTGAAATCTATACATTCATGTTAACATTGCTAAAATAGAAACTAAAGTAAAGGAGATATAACAACATCACTGTTGTCCCACATGAAAGACAGAAGAGCTATGCTGTAGGCATGGATGTACCTCTGGAGGAAAAGGCATTAAACAAAGAGGCAAGTGGACCGAAAAAGAGGCAACTCTCTAGTTCTAAGTTTAACTTCCGATATAGCAATTCAAATGTATCTGGCACAATGCAATAAAGAACACAGCTATCATTACATGTTTTCTGGGTATAATGACCTGGTGAAAACTCTGGGGTAGGATCAACAAATGACTAAAAGCAGTTGTCCATGAACTCAAACTCATTTGGGCAGAAAAGCTGTGGGACTTTGTAGACTAAGAGCTACAACTACTATTTTTAACAGCTGAGGCTGGCAAAGAATTGTCTTTCCAGAAAGTTCCCTAACCAACTTTTGCTTCATATCAAAGAATATGTAGAAAAAAGAAACAGCTTAGAATATGCAACAAGTTTTTTTGTTGTTGTCGTTGTTGTTGTTGTTAATTTTTGTTCCTTTACTTTTCAGAATAAGAACTAGAGGACAAGAAACAAGGCAAGACTGAAACAGATAGAGTTGACTTAGGCAGCCTGTATTTTCCTCTGCCTAAGTGCCCCTTCTTCTATCAGTAGTTCCTTGCATGTTTTACTCAGTGTACAGCCTTGTCTTTTTAATACCTTCATCCTGTCATTTGTTTCCCTTCCCAAGATCCATAATATCCCTCCTGGCATCTAGCTGTTAAACCTGCTGTGGAAGCACAATGTAGAACATTTATAAAGCTCATTGCCTGTTTTGATGGTGTGGCTCCATAGTCCAAAGATTATGCTTTTAAGTCTGACATTGCCAACCTGCAAGGCAATTGTATGGCTGTGAAGGAACGCTATTATGCTCACTAGAGAACAAGAATTTAGGTTGAGAATTTCCCCTTCTTCTTCTTACCGCTTCCATAAAAGATAGTATTTCTCTAAGCTGATCCCCAGCTGCTTTATTAGCCCCTTGAGTCCACTGCCAGATAATACATAACCCCAAACAGCCTTAAGTTTTCTGGAAGTTCCTCCAAGGGTCTGGATGCAGGAACACTGCATCCCAGAAAAAGGCAGCCTTACACTTCCTCCCCTGGGTGTTCTTTTTGCTCCTTGGACATAGTAGAGCATCCGGACTTTGCATTTCATTTTTTTTCTCACTGCTTCCCTTTCTGCAGTCCTGATGCATGTCAGGCATCCTGCCCCTTTGCAAACTCCAGGTGAATTTGCTGTAAAGTTAGATGTTGGTCTAATTACTGCAGACTGGATGTTTAATCCTTCTGCTCCTCCTCTTTGAAAGATCACAATGCCTGAACCACCAAACACTGGCAATGTTTCTCTGGGAACTTTTGTTCTTATATAATAATACCCATATTAGTTGTGATGGTTATGAAATGAAGAACCTTATCCCTCTTCCTAAGCTGGTTTTGCTTAGCTCTAACGTGCCTCCAAATTTTCTGAACTTCAGGGTAGTAATTGTCATCAAAATAGATAATTTTGTTCTTATACAGCTCTTCATTGTTCTTCCCAGCTGCCTGTAAAAAATTATTGCTGAGTTTGATAATTCTGGAAGCAGAAAGCTACATATCTTAGCTGGATCTGGGGATGTTTGTGCTTCTGCTCTATAAGGTCTTTATATAATACTATCAAAATGCAAGGATTGGGTAAGTGACAGAGGCAACATTCCCACATTTTTGTTATTTTCTGCATTTTTAGGAATGCCATAAATCCTGTCATTGCTTCTCCTTTGAGCGTTTTCTAAATCACCACATTTTGCTCTTTGGAGCCTGTTCTGTTTTACCAGGAAAAATGAGATGTGTGTTCCCTGCGCAAGGTTAATCGATAAAATCTTTACAATCTCTTCTCATCTGGCCAGCCTCACTTTAATTCCAGTAACAGTGCTAGTCAACTCCCTCAGAGAAGCAGTTTAATCTTTCTGAAGCCTTTTTACTTCATTTCCCCATTCTTTTACTCTTTGTTTCTAACCCGTTCGACTCTATTATCAAAGCTTCTGATAGCCAGTGGTTTCAACAAAGCCCAAGCTCTTCAAGTCAAGTTATCCGGTGAAAATCTCAGCTTTTAAGAGTGTCTGTTATTCCTCAAGGGTGTGGAAGAAAACTTTGAAAATATGTCATAATTTACAGTAAAGATTGAAAAACAGGATACAAATACCTGCAAATGTGTACTGTTTCTAAAAATTCTTTTCTTCTTAACCTTGTGATTTCCGGGGCTTGATTCATGATTATGGAATGCCTGAGACTGGCAGTACTATCTGTTACCAAAAGTACAACAAATTTTCTTTTTGGCCAGTTGAGTACTTCAGGAGAGTTCTGGACAAGAGTTATCCCGCACCTTGCTGCTTGAGCCAACTACCTTCCCCAGCACTGCTTACTTAATACCATACTTTCTTTCCTCTTCCTTTCTGATGTGAGAGACCCTTACACAGTTTCCTGAGTCCTTTCACATCTTTTCTCCAGCATCTAAGTGTTCAAGAGGATGAAGTGAGGCAGGCAACCTTCATTTTAAAAACATACAATACCACAGTCATATTTACACACTCATATTTTCATCTTATATAGAGAAGCACGTCAGGAAACTGGGTGATCAGACACAAGCGCAGCAATGAATGCTCAAAGACAGGTAGTGTTTGTTTCTGCCAAGCTCTTTGGTGCTCACCACAGCCTGAGATGTGATGAAGCTGCATTTTTTTGAGAATATTGAGGAAAGTTGCAACATTACCCTTAAAACAGTGCATTAAGTATTATTTTTAATTTTCTGATTCTGAGAAAAGTGAGCCATTTATGCGGGGCAATCTTTATGACTGTAATAGAGTTTTTCCTTTAATTGGCACTTTCACTGCACTTTATTTTTCCAGACATATCTGCCAAATTGTAGGGAACAGGAATTGACATGGTGCAGAAACCTTCAACAAGATATCAGAGTTGTTTTCATCTGTAATATTGGTGTACTAAAAATATCTACACTTTTTTCAGTCCTTACACTATAATATCCGAGAAACTGAGATTTTATAGTCGTAGCATACTAGTTTTTTATAAAAGAAAATTAAATTATGGACGTTAGAATGAACAAAACATGAACAGTGAAGAACAGCTAATCAAACATAAGTCAAAGCAAAGCTTCTTTCTATCACGGCCTAAAGATTACTGCATAGGCAGGTAACTTAAGTGTGTTACAGGGTTTTCAAATAAAAATTGTTCTAGATAGACCTGAAGAGTAGAAATCTGGGTTGTTAAAAGCTGAAAACAGTGCAAACCAGAAAGCATGAAGAGTTCTCTTGGATAAGTCTGTAAATAGTATTTTGAAATGCACCCTAAGGAGAACTGGGAATCATTGCAGAGATTTGCAAGGCAGGTTAGCCTGGTTTATCCTGAAAAATTCAGGGGAGTCTACAAGTCTGGGTAACATGAAAGGTTCAACTATGCATTGCATCTTCCACTACAAAGACCTAGAAGCCATCAAACAGAACTAGTAACTGGAGTTACATTTGAAACAGAGAAGGCGGCAGCAGCCTGTGAACTTCTGCAGCTCCTTGACAAAGCTTATTGCAAATAAGGCACATGTACCTCATCACAGGGGGAGAGAGGAAGGCACAACACATACTGGACATACTCACTGAAGATTACAAAATAGCCAAACCACAACGGATCCAGGAAATCTCCTGAAATGACAGGACACTTGATTCTGGGAGAGTTGGAGCACTACCAACACATCCTTGTCCTGTCCCTGATCATTCCTTGCACCTACTTACAGCCACTGTTGGAGCCAGGATGATGGTAAAAGGGGCCCTTGCTCTGAACTGCTAAAGTAAATCTAATGGGTTTATGACTTGAACACAGATATTATGCATTTATATCAGCCTGCTGGTCCCCTGAGCAATTCACTGCAGTGATTTTGCCAAATGACTTCTAATTGGAATGAATACCCAACAAATTTTAGACTCTGCAATGTCACCTGCTCAAATTTTTATTAAAAGACATCATTATTGAACAGTCATAGATTCAACCTTTTAAAAAAACGTATTTTTATGCCCAAAATATTCCTTTTGATGAATGCCTTTTAATTAAAAAAAGACCTCAAAGTCCTTCTTCAAGTAAATAATAAATTTTAAGGCGATTAGGAGTATCATAATTTTAAAAAATTTACCAGCTCGGTGTGTTAAATAACAAATACATAATACAAGAATAGATATTCTTCTGTTCCCAGTTGCCTGAAAGTAATGTAGAAAATGTTTTTAAACAGCTGGATTAAAATACTGCAGATTAGCTATTACTGTTAGCAGCTGCACTGTCCTTTGCAAGTTTAGCTTTTCCAAATGGTTAGAGCTATATATTACAAAATCATGCTTTGTTTACTTTTCTATCTAATATCTTTAATTGGCTTTTGGTTCCAACTCAAATAATAGTAGGTCTTGAAGCTGTAGCCATAAGCACTTTAATCATGTGCTATATGGAACAAGTTCTAAATTGTAAGGAGAATATGAGCTCTACCAGCTAAATAAAAGGCTGTGATCCAGGCAATACTTCTTTGCAAACACAAAATCTCACTCTCTGTGTGACCTTGAGCAAGCTACTTGATCTTTTTGTGCTTTGTCAAGACAATTATTAAAAATTGGGCTTCTCTGACTAACAGATGTTACTGTACATCCGCACAGAGAGTACTAGAGTAAATGCATTACTGAAAACATTCATGATAATAAAATGATGTGGAACCAAATTTCTTTCATTCACTGTGATTTGTGTCTTCATAATTCTTACTGCATCCACTAACAAAGCCATTTAAACCATGACATCACTTGTTTTCCAACAAATGAAGTCCCAATATTTGCCAATCATTCTGCTTCAGAGGTCAGGGAAGAAAAGTCCTGCTCTTCTTTGCATAGATCCTTAAAACCATCAGAATTACATCTATTTGCAAAAGTGTTCACAAAGCTAACAAGTTCCAAATGTTTCCCTTTCTTAAATGCATGTTTGTCTCAAATCACATGTTTTTAATCTGTGTAAACTGCCCACTTCTTATTTATCTCAAGTGTATGTACACCCAAGAGATACCATAACAAATACACGTTGTGCAAATACTTTTGAATCACTTATCAACACAGGCTGTTAAGCAAGAGGGAAAAACATTAAATTTTCATGAGCAGGTTATGAAACCTGTAGCACCAGTAAGTAAAATACTAATTACAGAGAGTATCGTTATTAAAGCTCATTAATTAAAATAGGCATAGCCATTATTAAGACTAAATACACCATGATAATAGGCTTGAGCTTGCCTAAACAATGTAAGTTCATTACATGCCATTTCCAGGTGATCATTCAAAGGTTAAATGCTTATTTAAAACTCATCTTCAATTTTAGCTGTAGTGAAGGGAGAGAGGAAAATGCCTCTCAGGGTGGGACATCTCACTCTAGACCAGCTGTTTAAAATGAGCAACATAAAACATGACAGTGCCTTTCTCAGTGATAGAGGTAGTTTAGACTAAACTCCTAGTTGGGTTTTGAGGCTGAACAACTAAATTCAGATGAGAAAACCCCAGCCAAAAGTAGGACAATCTTTTCAATGGTGCCAGTCAATGTATGTAGAAATGAACCAAAGCCAACTAGTGTATCTGACAGCAAAATACTTCTAGGTCCCTACTTCTTTTAGGTGCATTGCTTAGTAATTCTAACTTGGAAGAAAGGGCTTTGCAGCATTTAAAAACTATGTGTCTTGGTTTAAATATATGTTAAAATCAATATGCTTTATATAATTATGACTTCATAAAAGAACATAGAGAAATAATATGCTTCAACATGTGCCCAACAGCTCTATTGTAGAAAGAAAAGTGTTGAAAGAAAAGTGTAGAAAGTGTAAAAAAAAGTGAAAAAAATGTAGAAAGAAAAGTGTTGAAATGTGAAAAACACAGTAAAAAAATCCCTAAATTTCAAACTCAGGAGAAGCACTATTCCACAAGTAGTGTGACCTCTGGTAGATGCAGATTATTACTATTTAGTAATAATAGTAGTATTACTATTTAGCAATTACTATTTAGTAATTACTATTACTATTTAGCAATATTACTATTTAGGTAAATGACCAAGAAACACCCGTTAGTGGTTGCAGGCTCAAGATCATTATAGATTCTGGCCATTATTTTATTTTCATAGCATTGATAAGCTTTTTTCCTTAGGGCAGTTAAAATACAAGTGTTTAAACAGGGGGTGGGTTTGGAGAGTTTTGAGGGGATTTTTTCACTGTCCTCGTGGAATGGTTGATAGTGAAATGTTCAATAAAAATTATCACTTTCGTGTAGGGCTATTATATGTGAACTTGTGCCTTTCTAAGGATACATTCTAGATTGTTTAACAATTATAGTTTGAAAAATGAGTCCAGGTAAAATGGGGATAAACCAGAGTCTCTCTTGTGTCTCAGACTGATTCCAGAATGTCATCCAACAATAGCTATGATGCATTTATTTACACATTAAATATGTGGCATCTTGGCATATCACAGCAATAAACTATTTCATATCATCAAATGGAATTTGGAGAGATTTTTGTGGGGAAACAAGAGAACCTCAGGACATGTAAGCTGACACGGCTCTAGTGAAACCCATTCTTTCAATGAATTCACAGGGACTGAAACTAGCTGCAGAGCTGGGAAGGAAAAATTAACGGATATATAAAACATCATTGAACAACATTGTTGGAACTGTGCTTCCAGTTTGAGATGGGTGTGAACTCTAATGGGGTTTCCGAAAGCAAGTGGAAAATCATTTCTTTTGCAGTCCTATTGAAATAGCTTCAGCAATTTTGCACTTGGCTCTTGCTGAAGAGTCCTGAGTTTCTCTCTGTTCTTATCTGATTCTTAGAGACATTAAAAACTTAAAAATGCCAAGTGCTTGAAAGATGTCTTCACAAGCCAGATTCTGGCACATAACATTGTCAAGGCTGTCTGGTCTCTCACCCATTGCTATGCAGTGAATGAAATGCTGACATGTAAAGATATTAATCCAAGAAGCATTTTTTCACTTATAGGTTAAAAGAATCTTAGAATCAAACCCTGCTGTATGTCAATATTGCACGGGCAGCTGTCATTGCAACCAGCTCTGTCCAGCTTTATTACTGTGATCAGAGTTTGATAGGAAACCTGAAGCCTTTTGCCTTACCTCTCAAGAAAAGAGAGAAAAAAGAAAAAAAAGGGGGGGACGGGGGACCACAAAAAACTGACTTGGGTTTCCCAAAGATGTAATTGCAGAGTAATAGTAGTCAGCACATGTCTAATGAACATTATATGTAATTAATCAGTTCCCTCTGAGCAAAACAAATCTTTGGACGGTAACATTGCAGATTACAGGAAGAGCTGGGTTTGGGGTGGCTTTTGGTTTTTTTTGAGACAGTAGGAGTAGAAAAGCATAGGGACTGTTCCTATGGAGCGCCATCACCTTGCTGTACATGGAACTACAACATACAATTCTTTCCTGTACAAAGTCCAAAATTAAATGTAACATTTTTTCCTCCCAGAGCCCTATTAGAGGCAGCTTCCATAGAGTCATGGGACCTCTCCTCAACAATCTCCTCCTGGGCCTGGCCAGACTGGACCCCCCAGGTCCACAGAAGGAGGATATTTGACAGCAAGGATCCCAGTTTGCAGGCTGCGCCTTCCTTCCAGAGGTAGGTAAGAGTGAGTAGTTTCCAACTGTGTTTATTCTTTATCCTCCTTACTCACAAAATATAAACCATTCATGCCCCTTCTCTACCTTCACACTCAAGCTAACTAGCAAATTTTTTGAGTCTGCCATCCTAGATCTGGCTTCCTCTTCCACCATTCTCTGCACCTGTTCCAGTTTGAATCTTTCGGGTTGTTTTTTTTAACACAGAAAGATAAAACTGTGTTAAGAATTCAGCTAAGGTCATATTGGTACCACACAGAAGAATTCCTCTTTTGTTCAATGCCTCTGCTAGCAATACTTTGCTTGAGATTTATATTTACTTTTTTTTCCCAGCTGTGCCACATCCTTGGCTGAGTCAGAAACTTTTGTCTTTCCCTGCTTTCAACTGCAGCTTCCGGCTTCACATAAAATTTAAGAGAAGCTATGGCAATGAATTGAAATGTGTTTAATAACTTCTTGCTTCACTTAATTTAGTCACAATGAAGACTGAATGTTATTTATAGTGCTATTTTACTTGTTTAGGTTAGAAGAATGTCTTATTCTTGAAATTCCAATAACTCAGAAATTATGCCAGCAATTATATACCAAATGCAGGGTGAAAAGCAGGCATATGTGCCAGGGTCTGGGGCTGCAGTTTCAGAAGCTTCAGTTTTGCTACTGTCAGCTTCAAAGCCTGACTACAGTTTCAAAGATGTCATCATCTCCCTACAAAAATTAAGGCTATTTTAAGAGGTTCCCTGGCTGTTTATATGATTCAGATCTCAGCACAATCATCTTAAGAGGTGGGAGCACATGTCTGAGGACATCTTTGAACTCCTCAGATGTACACTGGGCTATTGCTCAGTGCAAGTTCAGCATCCTGTAGAGACTGAGAATTATCATGTAACTTAGCAAACTGAGCACAGAAAGCCACAGTCACACTAACATAACTCTGCCATGATAGTTGAAACATGGGGGTTTTTGTTTTGTCCTATTCCTTGAAAAGGTCATGGTAAAATGACTGATTTACAGATAGATAATCTTTCTCCAGCTGCTGTTAAAGCCCTTTGTTTGATATGCCCATTGTGGCTATGGAGCTGCAGCAGAGCAGCAGAGCCAGGGGTCAAGGCCTTCTACAGATTATAAAGCCAGATAGATACTCTGATTTCCTTTAGAACAGAGATAAGAGAAGTTCTCGAATCCATGTATTTTGCAGCTGAAGTAGCTTTATCAGTGCAATTTAGCTCTTCCAGAAAATGCACTATTTCCTCTATTACTTTTCTGGCTCATGTTGCTGATCATTGGAGTGTGTGCACATTACAAAACTGGCCTTACAGGGCATAGTCTCAATTCTGGCTTTTTTATTTTAATTCAACAACGTGCCATTGGATAAAACAACTGAGCCCTGGGAGCATGGTCTGGAATTCCAGTTCTGCCCTTGGTCACAGACCAGAGTGCAGGACTAGAGTCAGGTTCCCTCCTGCCTCCTGCTCTCCACCTCCATCTTCCCAGGTGAGTGTTTTCACCATTTGTCCATCATGCAAAAGGCAAATGACAGCATTTCAGATGATGACAGTTGCTTTCCTGACCATATCCAGTACCAGATTGCCTAGAACTTGAATAGCAGGACAGTGCTAAGCAGGAAGTGAACTCCTCTCTTGAGCGTGTGAGAAATAGGCTCAAGACCAGACATGAGCGGCTAAAGTGTTTAGGCTGTCTGAGATGGTGTCTAACAAATCTACAGGTCTACGGGGTTGTCAGGCAAAAACTAGGTAGATTGGATCACTGCTTAGCACATTCCAGAATGTTTCTGCCTTTTATCACTCCACTGCAAGGGTTAATATGATATGGGCTGTAATGAGTTGGCCAGCTCCTGACATGAACAGAATCTGATTGATTATATGCATAGTACACTAACTCTCTGCAGATGATAATGGCCATCCATGTATCATGCATTCAGCAATCACCAACATCTTTAATACAGATGTAAACCTTTGTATTGATGCCAGTTAAGCTACAATGAAGAGAGAAAGAATGTCAGAAAACATTCATTTTGTTTCAAAGGGTCACTCCCAGCAGTGCAGCATGCCATTTTCTGGTGCCGTTGTTTCTCAGAAACATAATTCCCAGGAATGTACTGTTCCTAGTTTCAGAAGTAGGGACAAACAAAAGTAAACTGAGAATTACTGCAAACAGGTAAAATCCATTGAAGCACAGCTCTCAGCTTTTATGTAAAGGCCCTCTGAGTTTGTGACAAGGCAACAAGGAGAAGACGATGACCACCATGCCCCACTGCACCAGATGTGATGTGTTAGCCGTAAAATGAGTTTCAGTACGTTTTTCTCACCCTCACTTCACAAAATCCGTTTTCAGGTGTGGGACTCTGGAGTTTTCAGAGGTTCTGGATAACCTCAGACCGCCCTGGATTTAATGGAAGACAGGCAGATATCACAAAACAAATATGAAAGGAGAAATTCGTGAAGTGAATGCAAAAGTATTTTAAGAGGTATGGGTGGAAAAGAGAATAATGGGCAAAGGCAACAAGAAATGTCCTACAGCAAAAGAAAGGAAAGAGTGGTGAGTTACCTGCATTTCCTAGTTCTCAGTATGGTGGTGTCACATAAATGCATGCACAACAGACTGGAAAGGCAGGGGAAAGGACAGCAGGAGTACATGGGATGGGTCATAACACGGACACCTGAAATTGCTGGGATAAGCAGGTTGAGCTGAAAAGAGAGGAGAGCCATACAACAGATTCAAAGGTTATGTTTCTATGCAATACAAGCTGAGATGAGTACTCCTAAGTGCAAGCTCTACATCAGATTGGTAAGTCCTAACTTCATGTTAATCACAGTCTACTGCTAGAGGTGGCCTGCCCAGACCATGCCCTTGTTCAGTGTCAACCTATTTTGCACTATGCTCAGTTCTTTTCTCCCCTGCACTAACACACACATTCAGGCAGGGACACCCCAAGAGCACACGGCTGAAGCGCAAGAATTAAAACACAGCCGTTCCTCACCTACATGTCTTTCGTGATCTAATTCAACAGAAGCCATTGCAAATCGTCTTATCAGCATAACACAAGAGTTCAGCAAGCAGAGACTGGCATGAAGAATGAGTGTTTATGGAAGGGGCACAGACACATGTAATGAATTACACCCTTAATTTCATGTTTGCTGTTTCTGCTTCATATCTCTTGTATGCCTGAAAGCTTGTCTGTGCTATTTTATCAGTTAGTCTAATAAAAAACAATAACAGAGAAGGCTCAGTTTTGGAGCAAAACCATCTCTATTTTGTAACCAAAATAGTTGCTTCCTTAAATAATTAGTTTCACAGAGTTACCTCTGCTTCGTCTGCGTGGTTCTGTAGACTACAAGCCAAGTTTTCGAGCAGTTAGAATTATATCACAGAAATGGGATTGGTTAGAAAACAAGTAGAGTAGCTTAAAGGTCAAAGCCCCAAAGAGCTAAGTATTCTTTGAGGAACATTTCCCTTCCCTGACGTAGATGGGTGTAACTTTCAAGCTTGAAATCACTGCTAGGAGTGGCTGATTGCATCAGGTCCATGAATATTGGCCCCAGGAATGCCAAGTATCCCATGACATCAAATTAAATAAAATGGGAGGCCTGCTTTCTGTTCCACTCTCTTCCTGGTACCTCTTGATTACTTCCTCTCTCTCTCTACCCACCATCAAATGTGTAAGTCACATCCTTGTCATGCCAAAATGTTCAATGGGGGTGCCTATCCTTCCAAGACAAGCTCACACCTTCTGATGTGCCAACTCAAATAACATGGAAGACGTTTAGCAGATCCTCATGTGCTTACACTACATTTAGCCAACATCTTCACAGTGGTCATTTAACACTGGGACAAGTGAGATGTTCTTAGGTGTATTACATAAAGGAGGAAAAACATATTTGGCACAATTATTTTTGTACATAGGTCATTCTGACAGACCTATGTATTCTGGCAGTCAACAATCATATATCTAGAAGACAAAGTGAAATTCAGTTTATTTAGCTGTTCTTGCTGTATTAAGACACTAAGAAAAAAGAAATGAGGAAAAAAAAACTTCTATGTGCTAGTAAAGAACAGCCCAAGACTCCAGAAACACAAAAGAAATGCAAGTTTGCTTAAAATATAAGCAATTCACCTCAACTTACATTGGGAATTAGTTTGACTTCTTCCCATAAAGTAAAAAGAACACAAACCAGAAAGTATACCTGGTGAACCTATCAAGAAACATCAAACCTTTCACAGGCACAAGTCAGAAGCTCAATTTAATTGGCAAAACACAATTAAAGAAAATATATTTAAAGGCTTGCTGGATTTCTCTATGCATATAGCCAGTTCCTGGATCTGTGAACACCCTTGCAAAAACTATTTGGCCCCAAAACTTCATATGTACAAATCAGTTAGAATTAAGTAGCCTTTTGGTCGTAAAGATGTTGTTTCAGGACACTGAGCTTCAGCATTTCAACTGCTCAGCTAAAGCATTTAAAATAAATTAATTTTCCCTACTTCTTCTAGAGCAGATTATTGAAAATAAGTTGCTAACTAAAAAAAAAAAAAAAAAAAAAAAGGGGAAAAAAATCTACTATGGGAATTTCAGATTTCTGTGTGTTCCTCCCCAGGAAAGTGTCCCAGCCAAACTTGGAATTCTGGTAGGGCTCCAGACTGTCATCCCTTCCACTCAAGTGAAGACAGATGTATCCATAAAGTTACCCAGAAATCAGCTGAACACGGTCATCAGGAACATATATAGCACACCTATATATAAGGAAACACTGTTGGTGAACTTCCCTTTTCCTCCTGATCCAGAATTAATCACACAGAAACTGATGACAATACTGCCCCCTGATGATGGTAACAGTTCAGTCTGGTTACCCAAACCCAGATTCATCTGGTCAGATGCAGACAACCCATGCTGTCCAAGGTAGGTTTTCTTGACAATGGAGAAAAATCAGTATTTCTTGAGCAAATTCTATCTTGTAGGATAAGCCCCTAAAATAGGGAATGATTTGTATGACCTTAGTTGTCTACTTCTCTTGACCTTCAGTGACTAGTTGAGATGCAGGTATCTAGAAAAACCTAAAAATAAGATGTAGATTCAGTGCTTGGGATCCCAGTCAGTAGCAGATTTCCTTGGAGTTCACACTGTTATTTTTCAGTGGCAATTCCACCCTCCCCAAAACAGTGAGTAGCAGAACCCACACTGAGGTATCTAACATAACAGTGACGTGGAATATTGTTCCAAAGCTCCCTTGCCTACTGCAGAATTTGCTTAGCATCTCTTGTAGATCATTTTCAGCTCTATATATCAAAACTTCAAGCTCAAATACAGCTTCTGAGCACCAGTATGATGTCTTACTGTAACAGCCATCCTCACCACCACAACTTTATTGGCTAAACAGAAGGAAGAAATGTCCACAACCAAAAGAGACCTTAGGTAGAATTTAGACAGACTTCTTGCCAGCCCCAGATACACATACTTGTCCCCTGAACCCACGTGTCTAATATCCACAGTTCCCTCTGCCCTTCAAACTTCATTTCTGGTCAACTACTAGGAAACACCCCAGGATGAACTGCCCGAACAGCTCAACACCTCCCAAAGGCCTGAACCTTGTTCAGAGCCACAAACCAAACACTTCCCGTCAATATCTCCTGAGACATTCGATGCAGCAAGTACTTTCAGAAGCACTCAGAATGCAGCAGCAGCTGCCATCCTTTTCTCAAAGCAGCTCAGTTTAACCAATATCATTCTCTCTGCCTCTCTTGCTGCCAGCTATGGAGACCTACCCTTCCTTTTCACCAGCTCTTGCATTTATTTGACGCCTTAGAAAGTGAATTCAGCTCACTAAACTGGCAGAAATCTAACCCAACAAAACAAAACAAATCAAGAAAAAGTGAATAGCTTTCACCACTTTAGTGAGCTAATAGATCAGACACATCCCAGAGATGACAGAAGGGAGACAAATGGAGTATGTGCCCAGGAACCAGCCTGCCCCTTTCACCAGCAGCAAGTTCGTGAGCTGACTCAGCTCCTTCTTGAAACCTCACCCACAGGAGAGGAGAAAGGCTACTGGGGAGGCCAGATATACTCAAGAGGACGAGAAGAGATAGTGAGCTCTTTCCAGTCCAATATCAGAGCTAGACAGCCCAATCCGCTAGGAAAGCAGGGCTAGCTAAGCTCATTCTTCTCAGAGGAGTGCTCTGACACCATCTGGCTTCAAGTTTGGTTACCCGTCAGCTCAGAAATGGAAGAAAAGGCAGGAAAGGCAAGGGAGGTTGTCAAAACCTATCAGTTCCCACAGAATGGGTACTGCTGGACTAGTCGTGCCTTTGAAAGGGTAATGCTACAGTTAGCTGTGAGCTGTGTCCTATAATAAGAAAATTAAGGACCAATCACATCAAAGTTTACCATAATGACTGAGGACATTAAGGACTAAGCTGAAAGAAAATCCGATCTAATACAGCAAAACTGGATGACTTGCAACATTTTCTGGTCAGTATATACAACTGGGAAACATCAGAGAGCAAGAAGCCTGGGTTGACAAAGCTAGTAAATAATTTGTCAAAGAGAAGAACCTGCCCCGTGTTATATCCATGTATGGATATAATTGACCACATTTCATCTTAGGAGAAAAGAAAAGTTGTGGCCAACTTCAAAGAGAGCTGAACAAAAGTATCTCTAATGATTAATGAATTAGCATCGTTGAGTAAACGAGCTATTCTGAATGCTTGCCCAGAGGCAGTCATGGGAAAGTTTCCAGAACTATTGTCATTTTTCCTGGAACTCATTGACTTTAAGGACTCCACAGCTGCAAGAATTGTGTGAGCATTTCAAGACTGTCAATTTCACCACTGATTTTCTGAAAAATTCTTCCTGAACTGATTTTTATTGTTTTCAGCTGGGGAATCCATTGCACCCAGCCAGGAAATGCCACATGCCTCCTAAGCTACTGCTCTATTCTTCTTGCACTGATGCTATCAGAGACTCAAATTCACTGCAGGGAGAATACTGGGGGCCAAATTTGCCCTCTGATGTATGCACGCAGCTCCCATAGAGCTAATGCAGAATTTTTTTGCCTTTGATGACTCTTATAAAATGCAGTTTTAAGAAGCCTGGAAGTATTGCATTAGAACAGGGAGTTCACACTATTGGTGGTCCCCATTGTCATTAACACAGTTAGTGGCATTCCAGTGAAAAATGCAGAACAACTCTTTTGTTTGTTTTATAAGCAGATCTTTCAGGGTGGGATCCAGCTTGCTCAAATCCTGCCGAAGATGGAACTTCAGCAACTAAAACCCATGTACCCCAGCAATGATCCACTCTGCCCACTTTCCAGAACTGCCCAACCTTTTAGGCGCCTGAATTCATCAGGCACTTCTGTCCTCTGCCTGAAAACTCCCCGGGCAACTAATTTACAGTTACATGTTCAGCAGAGCCAACTGAGCACACTCCCAAAAGGAGTTAGAGGGTGTCTCACGCCTCTTCCCTCTCTTGCTCTGAGCCACACAATGCCATCCCTTTTCTTGTATTAGCTGTGACACTCATGGGACCCTTCCTGTGGCACTTCAACTCACTACACCGAGGAAAATGATCTGCTTCTTCGCTGGGCTTGTTTTCTGACACTTAAGTTAGTTGAATCAGCTCCCAGTGGGGTCTCAGTCTCACAGCCAGCCCAGGGTAACAGCAGCACTCAGACAGGGAGTGCAAATAGGACTACTTCAATAGCGGTTCTGTCTCACGAAGCTGGCTGCTCAATTGCTGGTTCACATTCAGAAGCTGCATTTCTGGGGAGAGAAGAGCTTGTTCCAACTGAGATACCTGCTGCAACCTGTAAGCAGGAAACTACCCAGGACCGACCTCTAGCCCCAGCAAAATCTGGAATATTAAATAAGGCCAAGGCTACAGCTAATGTCAATCACTAACTCTAGGAAAACCTACAGGCAAGTTAGTTCAGTTGTCTTGGCTTTTTCTTTTATACACAGTTTAGATTTTTTTAAGTCCCATAAAGACAAATTAGAGTATATTGTTAAAGCAAATTAAATACATATAAACATAATTTCACATTGAAGGAAACTCAGAAGGCATGTAACTTGGAGCAGAACTGAAATCCACGCCCGCCAGCTGCACTCAGCTCACCTCCACCCTCCCCCCTGAGCACGCACCCCGGGTGCTCTGTGGAAGTGCCTCCATTCTCTGTCCAGACTCCCATTTTCAGTAGAGCTGGGAAGCTTTGATCCCATTTCCTTCCTGAATGCATTCTTGTGTGCTAGAGCACCCATGTGAGGACCACTGGTGGGACTGAGTGCTGAGAGCAGCAACAGAAACTCATTTAGTTTGATGTGACAAAACTGCTCCTCAAATGCTCCATGGTGGTCCCATGGTAGGAACATGTGCAGAAGGCCTTGCTGAAGTAGTAATACTGAAGTAATTTCATGCCTCCACCCACTTCCAGGCTTTCATTAATGTAAACCGTGGAAATTTGTCATCCTCAGCTGGCATAAATGGATGCAGCTTCTCTGACTTCAGAGAAGCCATGTTAATTTACCTTTCAAATTTGCTGAGGATCTGGGCCTCATGGTCTTACAGTAAGCTAACTTAAGGAGCTTTATTCTGAGTTCTATTTATAAACAAAAGCTTCTTCTTCAGAAGTTCAACCTTTCTCAAGTCACAAAAATGTTTTTTTCTAGTATGTGATTAGAGAGTAGACTTACAGACTATCGGTATTTATAAATATCTAAATACTTAAACTTTCTTGTTTCCCAAAATTAGGGACCAAGTTCTGTAGGAGTCATACTGTAGAAGTATTCTTCCCGAGAGCTACAACTAGGCTTCTCGCTTGAATACCTACAAATCTGATATCCATAAACTACAGAGAAGCACCATTAACACCTTAAGCAAGGAAATCAAGGTGTGAACTTCTACATTACTTTCTAAAGTGCCATTACTTTGAACACTTGAACCCAAATTCTTATGAGCTGATCTGTTAAACAAATAGCTCCATCACTTGCATACTCTCAACAGTAACCTCCCCTTCATTGCCTCGTATATACACACCTCATTCTGGGCAGTCCACTAAACCACTGGCAGCATATCCCGGCAGGTCCAGCAATTTTTCAAACACAGAGAGGGTACAGATCCCTATGGCTGCCACTGGTACAGAAGAAGAGAGGATACGGCAGACTCCTTTTATAGCAAAAGGCACCAGCAGTGAATTCACCAGAAGTCTTGAGCAGGTAAGACTCACAGATAAGCTTAGACCTGATCTGAGCGTTAAAATGGACCACTTCTAAAAGCACTCAGAATGCAACATGAAAAGTTACGAAGAGCTTGATGTGACATGTAGGCTGAGACTACAAAGATAGCTTTGTCTCTTCACAAAAAGGGGCCAGTATAGTCCCATGCGTTACTCACAAATCCAGTATTTGAACAACTGCTTGAAATTCTGAAATTGATGCAGGGAGTTAAACCTGTTAAGCTGTTTAAGTCTGATGGGATGCATTAGGTGGGGCCAGTTCTCTAGTAAATGGATATTAACTGAAATATATTGAAACACTGTTTAACAGCTATTTTATTTAATGAAGTACAATCACAACCAGGTTTGCCATTTTTCTGAGTCCAGTGGAAAAAATGAAAGCATAAGGGAATTTCATTGCCTGCCTAGAACACAACATTTCACACTGGAGCAGGATGGAAATCACATAGATCACTGCCAGCCGTGCAGGTTTGTTCTTATAAGATCTCTCAGGCTCCAAGTAATTTTAAAATGAAGAAAAACTCTGCTTCAAATTACTCGGCAGTACAAAATTTCCAGTGACAAACTTCTACTGTTGTCTTTTAGATTTCATATCCAGTTTCAAGTTCCTCACTACTACACTGTCAAGGTCTCTAAGTATCAGCACACTATGAGACTGTGAACAAACCACACACACACACACACACAAAACCTACAACCTTGCTAAAATAAAGCTGGTTTGTTAGGGTTTTTTTCCTGTGAGCTGACTAACATTTTTTCAACCCAGTATTTTATTTCGGTTTAGTGAAGAGGTTTGCCAGAACTGCGAAAATCTGGACAGAAACTTGATTTGTAGTTTTGCCCTTCAAATTTCTGCTCAGAAATACTTTCAAAGTCCAACAGGTTTAGGCTTGTGTCTTGACCTTTTCTGTGGACCACCACCCTAGTATCTTCCCTCACATCCTAGAATTCTTCTGCTGACATAATGAGCAAAACCAGAACTGGTGGACACTAAATTTAAATTCTCAAGGAAGCATTAAATGAGGGTAGCCTGCAGAGGAGGCTTGAAATCATAACAGGTAAAGTTACACTAAGGTTATAGAAGGTTAAAGAAGGATGGAGGTCAATGAACAACATCTTTCCCATGAATGGAGAAAAGGGGAAAAAAGAGCATTAAGCCTAGTCTTATCCCAAGATTAGAATTTCAATTTCATTGTCACGGCAGAATCCATTGGACAGCATATAGAACTAGCATACTTATAGGAGGGTACAGTTCATTCAAGCAGGAAGGAGAGGAAGAGTCTTGCATATTAAGCACACATACACTTTTTCCAAGGTCCAAACTGAAAGAGTCCTGCTGCTGTAAGGTATTTGGACCATGTTAAAAAGGGTAGAGGACTATTGGGGCTGTCTTGGATTAGAGCACAGCATAGTATCACATTGGGAAATCCACATGGCAAGGCTTGTGATGATTGTAATCAAAATAACCACAACTGTGTAATTTGATGGTTTTAATTTTAATTTCCCAACCTTTAGTTAAAAAAGTAATATTGCAAGGCCTGTCTCATACAAGATGGCCAAGTACTCAAACACCCTTATATTCAATGAAGAGAGATAAATATTTGACAAGAATTATTTAATCCTAGGCTGATATTGTAAATGGAGTCAACCACTCCTGGATGTGCCCATATGTATCCACTGACTGGAGAGACAACCTGGACATCTGGCCTGGGTACTTAATGTCTAGATGTCTACAATATGTGAGCTGACTCCTCCCCCGCACATTCTTGAAATGTATTCATCCTGGGATGATAAGGAGAGGACTTTTCTGGACTCCCCTCCTCCTATGAAGGGACTCAGTAAAGAAGGTGGAAATGTAATTGTGACACTGGATTCTTTAGAAAAGAGGCAAAGAGCAAAAAGGATGGCGGGCTTCAGGAAAACCGTCAAGAAATGTCATTGTAACAGGTTAGAAGAAAAAAGAGTCCACGAGCACTGGCAGTTCTTTGAAGAAGCAACGAGGGCATTGCCAAAAAGCAATCATTCTTCCACTGAACGTCTCATTGTCAGATGGTGGCAAAGCACTTCATGAAAGATTCCAGGCTCCTGAGGAGTCTGAAGAAGATGTCTTGAAGTATGAGGAAAATTATGAATTACTGAAGGACCTCGATCTCAATCAGTCTAGCAAATAAAAAAACCAGACTGATTTGCAAAATTATGATAGCAATTTTAAAGAAAAGTACTTTAAAGTAAAGGTAGTGCAAAGTGAACAGAATTAACCAGTTAACATGGTTTTGAATTGGACAAAAATGATGCTAACTTAGGGCAAAAGAGATTTAGGTTAAACATTAGAGACTTCTTTCCCTGGCAAGACCAGTACCGTGGTGCAGTGGAAGTTCAACAGTCCCAATCTATTAAATAAAGAGCTTTAAGAACACCTTTCATCAGTGCCTGCAATAAATGTAGATAATTGCCTTGGAGTAAGTGGTGGAGTAGATGAGGTCTCACAGTCATTTTCTATAGCAGACTATTGCTCCAGGACTCAGGAAGGCTAATTTTAGCCTACAGATGCTAATTCCTCTTGACTCCCTCCATAGTCAGTACAGAACAGCTTCTCTAGATGCAAATTCAGAACAGGACTATCCTCTCCGGCTCAACTAACATGAATAGCCCAAATAGATCCCTAAAGCTCACTACACCCATCCTGGTCCTCTCACTCCACTACTGCCTCAAATAGCTTCATGCTCCTTCCAATCCACTTATGATCTCCCTTTCCTGATCTCTTCAAATGCCAGACACCAACCTGTGAATCCCATACAGACCTGCATTCCTTTTCGCTGTTATGCCTGCCCCTTATTTCCTAATTTTGAACCAGCACGATTTATCGAGAACTTTTACAAAACATCTCAGACTGACAGGGTTGCCTATAAGGAATGCTATGGTCTTAATCACAGCCAGGCCTGTTATTCAGGAAGTGCAATTACAGTATCGCAAGTGTATCCTTCATCTCCAATCATTTTAATCAACACTAACTGGTTGGCAGATACTGGTGCTCTCTGCAATATCCCCTCAGGTTTTAAAAGTAGCCACCAGTCAGCAGTCATTCTCAAATACTTGCACAAGAAAACCTGTGGCCTCTTCACCTTCCAAAAAAAAAACCTCAGAACCTCTTCTAGATTAGTAGGGCGCATTGCCCAATAGTAAAAACAAAACAAAAACATAATCCCTGACAGACAGAGGTCAACAATAACAACAGGCCCACGGCCACTCTCAAGCTCCTACCAGTGATAGCTTTCAGCTTTCACTGCACAGGTTTCTTGCCCTTGAGCCACCCCCTTTCCTAAGAGTAGGCTGGCTGCAAAGCATTTTGCCTAATCCCATTGCATGCAGATGCTACGATCTCTATTCCACGTGCAGGACTGACAGGTGACAGAGATAATTCAGGACAAGACCACAGGCACCACCTGAATCTCAGATGCATGCATGCACTGCGTGCACACACACACACACACACACATCACTTCTTCAAGAAACAAGGGAAAAAAACCAGTGCCCACCTGGTAATTTCATTAATTGCTTTTACTTGTTAGGATGTTCTTGGGAATCCCTTTCTGAAACAACGCTCATGTCAGAAATCAAGGTTATATCTAAAGTCTCATGAGATAACGATAGTATAAGGTGATCCAAAGAAACATGCAGGTTTCAAAACCATTAGAAGAGTTAACACCTAAATCTCAGCTACTGGTCAACCTTTAATATCATGGTTTGCTAACCACAAAGTTGCTCAGCTTAAGGTCCTCTCTGTCAGTTGCTTCTGTCTTATAAACTGCCATGCTGTGAGTCCCTGGACAAATGGCAGCAGGTGAAGTGATAAGACAAGGCCACAGACTCGTATAAACACAGACAGAATAACCCCAGTACTGGATCCAGCTAATTTACTATTACATTCCCACTAGTCTGCTACAGGATAAGAACTCTGTATATGATATACTAGTGGAGGCTGTAATGATTTGGAATGAAGCAAAATAGATGTTTATACTGTCATAGAGATCCATAGGTCATGAGTTCTTCCTTGGGAGATACTAAGCAGTACCAGCCACTGGGCTGAAGTGATGTTGGCAGGACAGATTTGAGGTTTGGCAGAGGAACTCAGCTATTCAAGAACTGTAAAGTGAGCAGAGTGAATGAACAGCTACAAACTCACACAAAAACATTAATTCTGTGTTAGATACCATGCAAAGGTAAAACAGCATATCTGCTTAGAATCAGACAACCCTACTACACCATAAGGAAAAGCATAAACAGCCTGAAAATAGCAGAGAGAGCACATGCAGAGAGAGCGCTCTGTGTAAAGAGCAGAATAAAAGACAGGAGTGATGGTCTGCTGAAAGTAATGAGACAACGGCCAGAGAGAAGGAATTTGCTAAGACAGAAAAGCAGAGCAGCACTTGCTGAGGAGAAGGTACAGGCAGTGGCCATTTTTGTAAGCACCAGAACTAAGGCTCAAGTAAGGAAGATGCGAGAGATTAATGAAACAGTCCCTTCAACCCCCCTCAGCTGGGAATTGGAGACTGTTCAAGAAAAAGGTAAGAACAGTAAAAAGATACAAAACATGTTAGCAAAGTAAACAGACCAGCATATGTCATTCAACAGGCACACCTAGTTTACTTTTCTGCTCATTGAATTGAACTTAGTTTAAAAGGTTAAAATTGTGACAAACATTAAGACCCATTCTGCCTAAGAAAACCAACAATGTATTAACAAAAGCCATAGCAAAAGAATACTGAATGCTCCATAAGAATGCTATTGAATAAGAATGAATAAGAAATATTGAATGCTCAGAGATTATTATCTTGATGATGCCTATTATTCATGTCATGATCACAGCTGAACATTTCTATACAGTAGCGTTCCGCACCTCCCAGAAAACTTCTGTTTCTTTCCTATTTCAAATTGTAAAGTTTTGTCTCAGTGTTGTAAAAAAGGTTAATGCATCTTCCTGAGGTATATGATCAGTCATTCACCCTTCTGTAAAATATTCATCGTGTTTATGTTTTTATAACTAAATTATTTTGGAGCAATTTCATATGCTGTTCTACAGTTTTCCACACATAAATTTTGGATTTTATGCTGCTATGTACAAATAGCTGCTATTTATAAATAGCAGCAGGATCAAATACTGTACTGGCATTTCCAGGAGTCCATAGACATCAGATTGGCAACTCTACTACACCAGCAATGCCACCTGGACATAAAAATAGACTGTCAGTTTGTTTCTGCATGTGAATGCTACAGAGAGAACTGTTGCAGTCCCTTTTCGGAGGTGATTTGGACTTGTAAAGAACAAATTTCTCATGAGTTCTCATAAAGTATGCAGACAATTGAATGTTAGCCAAAGCTCCAACACAAAGGTAGGCTAAAACACAGGAAGAGAAGTGTAATAGTAGCAATATATAATTTATTCCAACATCCCAGTTACACTTGTATCTGCTTTCATCTCCACCCAGATATTTTCCTGCACCTTATAAAGAAATGTCAAGCACATTCCTAATCTGGTGTTGAGTGTAATCCGACATTTGGAAAAGTTTGGTAACTAGAAGGTAAGGTCACATACACCCCTGAGACAATCTGGATACTTCAAAGGATGAAGTTACCAAAGCAAGCAGGAATTATTTTTGCAACTCGCACCACAATACTAAAATCACATCTTTCTCCATTCTTACTGGGTGGAAAATAATCCTGATTCAAATACCGATCTTCAAACACAAGCAGCCAGTGGTCCCCAGTAGACAGCAGGGCCTTTTCACTTAGCACTCAAAAACATAAAAAACCATTAAAGAATACTGGGTGCACTTCTAAAAGAGGAGGAAGAGAGGTTCTCCATACAACACCCCAAATAATGAGCTATGTAGGAGGGGAAGAATGGCTGTTTATGTTGGCAGAATAGCCCAGCTCCCTCCAGTGGGACGACAGAAATCTCAGTAAGTCTAAAGTCTTCTCCTGATTCACCCTCCCCACAGCCATGCCTGACCAGCAACAGTTGCTGTGGTACTCATCTTTAACCCACCACCAGGCTCCTGCTGTCCTTTCCCTGAATACAGACTCCAGCCTCCCTCCTTCAGCCACTGGCACAGGGACTTCTGGTACATTAATGTTCAGTCTGTCTTTCAGCTTCCACAAGCATAAGATGCTCCTCCTCCATAGTGCCTCACAGCACCATGCACCTTTCTTAGCCTCTTTTCTACCAAAGGCCAGCTCTACACAGACTCCCTCAACTTTTCTTACCCTTCCCTCTCTTCTGCCTTTTGTGAAAGACCCCTATCCCACTTGTTGAGAGTAAATCATTCCCTCATCACTATTTCTAGCCTATCCTTCCATAGAGATCACATCCCCCCCACACACAAAGGTTCATTTCCATTCCCCTCTTCCCTGTTCATAATTTCTTTTGTACAGCAGGCAGCTTCAAATCTCATTTTTACCACCTGGCAGACAAGACAGCATGCTTTGAAGGTTTTCCTCTGCCATATTTAATCCAAATCCTTCAGCCTTCTAGGGATGAGCTGCTATTGTGAGTAATTCGAGTAATAAGAGCACAAACATAGTGTTTAACTGAGCCAAGCTGTTACTGAGCTTTCCCCAGTAAAATTCCTGTCCTAAATCACAATTCCCTGTGTTTTAGGAGGTAATTCCCCTCCCAACTCTCCCTGCTTTACAACCAGGCTGGAATCAGTGTCTTACACCTGCCAAATAGATCACAAGATCCAGAGGGTTCAAAAGTTTCTAACAAGAGGGCTTGGGAAGATGAGCAGTGCCAGCCAGCTATAGGAATTTTAATTAATTAGATCAGTCCAATTAATAATGGCCTTTATCATTTTCTATTTGGATCGATCCCTCTAGTAGATGAAAAATTCTTTTCAGGAAAGATATTCCCAGCTTCTGGTTTGGAGTTGGACCCTTTAGTTAATATTTTTCTTTAAATTCCATGGCCTGCTTGCCTTCGTTCCTGAAAACCTTTTTTTTTCCCTCCAAAGCCCACAAAAGCTATTATTAAGCATTCATCCCAACATACACATTAGCTCTTGTGTGCTGCCTTCTAGCAGAATGCTTTTAATTGAAAGGAAAACCCTGACTCCTGCTAGGTTTGGGTGGGCTGCAATTAGTTCCATACTAGTTAGCTTTGCCAGAAAGTCATACAACTCTTCTACACAGGCATTCCCACTCTGGTCCAGCTGCAAACAATATGCTGAGTCAGCAAAATAAGGAGGCAGAAGGAATTTTTCATTGAATTAAGAATCCCATCTGTCCTGAAATCTTGTAAAATGCGTGTTGGATTCCATCTGCCCTGGAAGATCCCCACTCTGATCATGCCAGCTACTGGCACTCGCACGGGATCTGTGTGCCTGCAACAATACTGCAAACTGCCCCGTCACGGGGAGGCTTTGGACTACATTGACAAGAAGGAACACCTTGCAAGCTAATGATGTGGGCCTGTGAGGGCAGTAAAATACAAATGCCCCCTTATGCCTTAACCGCAATGCTTCGGTGAAAAAATGTCTCTTCTGTTCCTTACTTGCAAGGAAAACAAAATCCACTGCCCTACCAGTTAGATGCAGTGAGTGAAGCCAAGAGCAAAGCGTGCAGAACATCTGAAATTTGGCAAATTTAGATGCAGACAAATGAAAGTTGGAGGAAACTCTTTTTCTGGGTGCTTCTGGTTTATTTGAAGCCAATGAAGCATGAAATGGTCTTAACAGTTTGTTATGTTTTGGTGTAACATGAGGATCTAGAATCTCTTGACAAGTAGAGCAGGAGCTTGAGTTTCAGTCCACTGATTGGTGGTTTTCTGGATTCATCCAAGAAATGTATTTAAACAGCATGTGCAGCAGAAACCAGTTTTAGTCATAAATGTTTAATGGTAAACATCTGAAAGTGGACATCAGGTAATAAAAACAACAGGTAATTAATTCTTTATAATTTCCAAAGACAATTGTTAGAACTAGGAGATGATTATCCTTTTATACATGCCTAGGTAACTGCTAAGATTATCCTATGTTTCAACAGAAATCCATGAGCTGCAGGCCCATTCAGGAGCTCTCATTTACGTTTATTAAACCTAAGAAACGCTTACCTTGAGACCCGTGAATTTGGGGAGTTTCACATCCATGACCCAAATCAGTGCAGTCTTCTAATACAGTGACTGTTGCATAAAAATTCAAAATAGTGAGCCCATATTTACCTTATTCTTTCACAGGCTTCTCTTGGTAGTAGTAAAAGACAACAGGTAAACTCTGCATTGTTAACTGTAAGTAAATGGAAAACCTCTTTTTCATGTGGGAAATGTTTTACGGGAAAAAAATCTTTATTTGAACTTTTTCCTTTGAAATCGTAGCTTTTCATCACGGGAAATTTTTGAGACTTTTAAAGGTTTTGTTTCCCTTTGACTTCAAATATCATTCCTTCTTTTTTTTTTTTTTACCTAAGCCCCCAACACGCTAACCTGATTCCAAAATGCTAATTCTGAAACATCGATTCTATATGAAAATTATTTTTGGATGTATTTGCTGCAGGGAAATTGAAAATTTCCAGTGGAAATAAAGTAACACTATAAAAAAAAATCAGCTTAAACAAAATAGCATTTTTGGTAAGAAATTTTTCTGCACTAAATACTGTGGCCAACAGTAATTACAGCTTGTCCAAAAGTCTGGGAAAGCTACAGCGGATTTTTGGAACCTTTAAAATATCCCACCTAATGCAGCAATAATGTTGCACAGTGAAAGAGTGTGAAAGGATTATAGTGAAAGGTTTGTATCCCAAACCACCTGAACATAAACAATATGTTTGTTTAACTGACAACAGCTTCATCCATCCATGATTTTAAATTTGAAGAAAACTATAAATAGATAGCACTTTCACTGAAAGCATTAAATTAGCCAACTGGGTACTTGACTTTGTAATGTGGAGCAATGTGGAGTGATAATGAACACCATGTGTGTGTGATAATGGGGGTTGTAGAAAATAGATCTGGCCAGCTGAGTGAAAAGGAAATGCTAAAGAAGAAAAAAATCTGAAGTCCGAGCCAAAACAAGTGACCTAGAGAAGCAAGTAAAGGTTTGTATCTGGGGCAGGCTGGAGGCCTGAGAGAGATCAGCAATTCAGCAGGGTATTTTTAAGCATATGCTCAAGGCCCTCTTTATTCGGCAGGAAACTTAAGCATATGCTCGGAGGTTAAGCATCAGCTAAAGTCTCATTGATGTCAATGGGTCTTAAACACATGCCTAGAGGTACATATGTGCTGAAGTGCTTTCACAAATAAGAATGGACTGGGGATCAGGGCCTCAGTCCCCTGGTATTTCAAAGAAGGCTAACCCTGCAACCTCCTGGCTTTCCAAATTCTTTGGACTAGATCTCATTTATTATACACACAGGACCAGACTTAAGTGTGTAAGAACTTTGCATTACTGTACATAACTGCCATTGGGCCTTTGGTACTGAAATAAATAGGAAAATACAGACACATATATAAAACACCAGTAACTTCTATTGTAATTTGCCCTAAGATTTCTCTAAGTTATAACAACGAAAGCTTAAAATAAGCAGAAATGCAACTTTTGAGCATTTCCATTACTTGGTCAAGAATGAATTTAAAGATAAAACTGAATCTTAACTGAAACCTGGCTTGAAGCAACTTGTCTTGAAAGAGCACATGGTGCTCTTAATTTTTGTGCGATCAATGGATCTGTATTTCGTTGTGACTTTCTGTGCCCGAGTAGTCACTTATCAACCACGTAGCTGACTGGGCATGACTGTAACAACAGCAAAGCCACTTTCTTTGCCAATCCAGCTTCAAGTAGGCAAACTGCAAAGCATTAATCTGCACTGACAGAAATTCAGAAATCCACAATTACTCTCTGAATCTGAGATGGCAGGTTAACATTACCAAAAAATCTTCAAAATTTTTTGAATTTTGAGAATTCAAAAATTCAATTTTGAGAAGCTCTGTCAGACTCAAGTATGGCTTCTGCTTCTTTCTCCTTCTCTAAAACTTCTGGAAAATATACCGTAAAGTGGCAAAGGGAATTATATGGTCAGATTACTAATGATATTAAATATTTTTTCCATGCAGTTAATATGGGATTTGAAATTATCGGTAAAAATCCTTCCTGTGCATTTCAGTGAACCTGAACAACCACTTGGTCTCTGCATTTCGTAATTCTCCAAGGATAAATACATGGCAGAGGAAATGGTCATAAAGACGCGCTGCAGGGCCAGCCAAAAACTCCTCTAGGTGGAATCTGTAAATGACGGCTCATTTTAAAACACTCTTCATGCGACAGGAGCAAACTGGGGTGCATCTGAGCAGCAGGACATTGCCAGAGTATTGCCGCGTGCAACCACTGCGTTGCTGTTCTCCAGTGATGCCGCAGCAGCAGTTACCACCCCGCATAAATTATAGCAGAAGGCGGACTCCAACAAACAAATGAAAAAGCTAATTTCTTCATTAAAATTTATTAAAATGGGCAGAAAACATACTGCAAAAGCCCAGTATTCAGATTTACACATACATTTTCCTTCCCATGTTTTAAACTGGAGAGCATTACCGTTCGGCATTTCCTGCAAATGCACTGAGGAAAAGCCGCAGCGATATAGTATTTCTTACATAGATGTTAACATTCAAAGACTCATAGAAGTGGCTAACATTCAATCTCGGGTCAAAATTTGCTCACTTTCTTGCTTTGCTTTTTCAGATGAAGACAACCTGGTGAAAGCGATCCCACATTCCTCTTAGCACTTTTGTCTTAACAAAACTTAGCTGACATAGGCAAATTCAAGTTCTAAAACCATGCATCTTAGTCTGACTGTGTTTCAAGTTTCTGCCTCTTTATTAACGATGGAAGAGCACCTCTTCCTTCTTGCCCGAGCTGCTGCTTATCATTCCCATCCCTGCAGTCGGTCGAGTAACACGACGCTGGCCTAACATAAATACAAAACAGGTTCTGATGGAATCTGAAATACTGTTTGTACATCCTACCACTGACCACAGCGGAACAATGGTGTGCCAATGAATTGGAAAAAAATAACTCTATTTGCTCGCTCTTTCTGTGCCTCTGTCTGAAACATACCTAGCTCCAAAGCTATTATTTATAGTTATGAGGTGACAACTGAGAGCTAGCAGTCTGCTGAGTGAAAAAATGTTTGCGTTTATCCTTTTTAGAGATATCCTATATATATATACACACATACATGTGCAGCAGCTATTCATGCTGGATAAGAAGGACCTAATCAACTACAGTGCTTATTCAGTGGTATGAAAAGAAAGTTCTTTATTTCGTGTGAATTAAGTGACAAAACTTGTTCTTTAAAGATTATTTGAAACAAAAATGATTTTTAATCAAAACCTCCAGCTGCACTAGCATTGTTTAAAACACAGAGAGGCAGTGTTGTAAGTTTTCTGTGAACACTTTTGCCTACAGTTTTTAACAGAGAAATCACCTCTTCTAAGTTGCTTGCAAACAGTATGTTATTTTAAAGTGAAACTTCAGCAAAACCTTCACACTGTTCACACAATCACTGAAATGCTGATGTTAAGGGTGGTCTTCTGGAGGTCATCTAATCCAGCTGCCTGCCTGCAGGACTACCACCAGCATCAGACCAAGTCAGACATGGTTTTGTTTAGTCAAGTCCTGAAAGCTTTTAGGATTACATATTTCACCCCCTATCTGGGTACTGTGTTCCAATCCTGCACTACCCCCCATGAGAAAAGATCACTCCTAACTTCCATTCTAAACTCCAAAGACACAATTTGATGCTTTGTCCCCTTTTTGCTATTTGAAACTATCAAAAAGGGTTTGGCTTCATCATCCCTACACTTTGCCTTCAGGCAGTTGCAGGACATGAGACTGCCCCATAGCTGACTCTTCATCGAGCTCTACAAGCACAGCACCCTTCACCTTTTCCTACTGGGCATGTCCTCCAGGCCTCTAAGCACCTCGATAGCCCTCCACCAGGCTTTCTCCAGCCTCCCTACACTCCCAGCATTTCACCCAACCTCACACATCGCTTCTGTAGTACTGATAAATAGGACAACCTCAGCTTTATCAGGGTTGGTTGGAAGACTGTCATTGAACAACCTCTTTACTCTCCTTGGGCTTTATGGATCAGCTTTGTCAGGCCCAGCTGAGGCAAAGACACCAGTGCTCCATGGTGTGCCTCTCCCCAGTCCCAGGCGGAGGAAGAACTGGGGAGGCACACCTATGCTAGGCGGCAGAAACTGGTGTGCCCCAGCACCTCTATTCTGTTACCTCTGTTCTGGGGCAGCAGAGGGTAGCAGACTGCGAGCCTCTAATCGCTGCCATCACATCTAAATCCCTTTAAGTCCATTTCTGGATGGACTTCACGTCTGAATTTCAAACAAGCTCATTATTCGTGGATCATTTTTCCCCACAAATGGATCATTTCAAGGAAATATAAAAAACAGTCCTATGATCAGATCAGTGTAAGTCCTGTGACTGCTGCCCTTGATTTAAGAGGAGCAGAAATCCCTGCAGAACTGTTTTCAGCAGGCGGGCATTTAATAAATCTTATGAAAGTGTGAGGAAAATACAAAAGAAAGGATACACTGATAAGAAAAATACTTTTGAAACGGACAGTCAACACCAGACAGTTTATAGTAATTTTCTAGCCAAGTAACAACAATTGCTTTTTGTCATAATTTCCCATGGGTGAAAAAAAAAGTCAAAACCAAATACACAGTAATCTGTGAGTCTGAACCACAGAAAACCTGTTGTACTCTTCTTCTAAGGGAACGTTAGAACTGATGTCAAAACAGGAGGGATGGGCTTTTCCAAACCCACAAAGCTTAATAGTTCACATCAGTTCTTGGCCCCTGACCACATTGATCCTGAGACCTGTTGGGTATTGACCCTCTCACGAGTAGTATGACTGGCTTTGGCTTCTTTATCAGCAGTTCAGCTGTGAACTTTCCTCCACAAGGTGGGAGAGACAACTACTTAACAAAACAATCATACTCTAATAGCCTCAATTCCACACAAATCTCAGTTCTCTACACATGGGAATATTCAGACCATGTTTCCTATAGACAAAACCCAACTTCTTTTCCTTGTTCTTTTAGGTATGCCCCTGCTCATTGTCTTATTTAGACTCTCTGGGTTGTTCTCCAGAACCCATCAGAACTGCCCAACTCTCCCCATAGGCTGGACAGAGAAGCTGAGATGGGATTTGGGTATCTGACCAGGGCCTAAAGCAAGGAGTCCAAGTATCCTGCCAACAGGTGACAATTGTTTGGCTCTGCTCACCTTAGCCATCATGCATCCTTGATGGAACCCAAACTTCACCCCGTCCAGGGGCTATCTGTGCCTACAAGCTTCCAGTAAACATTTGGGAGCACAGCGTATACACACACAGTCCTCAGGCAGCTCCCCAGGAGTGTACCAGGCCATTAAAGGTATTTCTTGTTCCAGCTTGGAAACGTTGGACCTGCTGAAGAGAAATCAGCTTTTGGCAGGTCTTCCCTTCAGTCTTCCCAGCCCACACTTTCGTTTTCCTATCCTTTGCTATCAGCGAAGACATTTTAACAAGCCACAGAAAAGTTCTGGATGAATTTGCTTAGCTAGAAGCACTTCTGAATTTACATTGTAAACAGAGAGCTGACTCAACAGCAGTACTTCCTAAAATCCCAAGTACTCAACAGTAAGTTACATATACAGGAAAGAAGATGGTTTAGTCCTAACAACTCCATGCTCATACTGGACATTTCTGTCATCTATATCAGAGACAGTAAGAAGTAACCAGACCTCTTTTATGTTATTTCCCATTGCTTTACCATGCAAATGAATTCTAGAATATTAAAATTTAATAAACCTATTGTGGAAATTTCAAGGAGACAAGTTTCCCTTTTGCACTCCAGACAACTTAAAAGCTCCCTTTGAAACTGCCTACACTGTTAGCTTCCCAGCCATCAGATGACACTGAATGGCAGTGGCAAAAGCCAGCAAATTCTCCCTGTAACTCTTCTGGAGACACACTGATTTGGGTTGGGATTTGGGATTTTGGGTCAAGCTAGATGTCAACCCAGCCTGTACCATCACAGCAGCATGGAGCAATTTCAACTCTGTTGAAACCACTTGGTACTGGAGCTAAACTGAATGGCACAACAGATCTCTGCACACACAGTCCAAACCTGTCTCCCCCCAGAAAGATGCAACAGAGTCTACCCATTAAAATGGAAATCTTTTGCTGGGTTCAAGCACCAGCATGACTGTCAGACAAAACACAGATGAGAACACTAGGACAAATACAGATCCCAGAGACCAAAAAAGAATCCTACCCATCAAGCGTTGGATCATACATGTAAACAGTGCCTGCTGTTTCCTCTGCTTCTTATATATCCCTCTATGCAGTCTTGACACTGTTACACGGAAAGTGTGCATAACCAATTGCATGAAGTTGCCTACTCTCACAGCTAATATTCTGTGAGGGGAAAAAAAGGTATGACAGGTACCCCCAATTTATATGCCTGTCTTAGAGTCAGGGGTTGCCATCAGGGCACGGGGGAAGAAAAAACATCCCACAACGTTTTGGTAGTTTATTTACTGGTTTTGTGAGTATTCTGTTACAAAGTCAGAAAAGAAAGACAGAAAAAGAAATGCATACTTTAGGAATGTTTCTCACAGGAAAAAAAAAACAAAAGATACTCCTACAAAAGGACATATAAGGCAAAATTCACAGGGGTGTAAGACCATATGAAAGGAAATATTAAAGCTTACCACACTCCTCCGCTAATCACACACCTAACCTGTCTGACTGCCTCTCCTCTCACATACAGCCAAAGAAGCTGCTCCTTGGTGAATGTCAGTAAGAACACACTATACTATGCCAGACACAGCATCTTAACCCGGACTGATACTCTTGTATGGACGCTAAGGACATTGCTAAAGAAACACAGACCCTATTGTTAATAATTTCTTCTAGCAACCTTCCTTCACAGCCTGAGCTAAGTACTATATTAAATTGTGAAGAAATCGCTAGAACTGCTATGCTGCAAGTGACGTTTAAATCAAGTGCATGAGTTATACGGTATTTAGCACGGTGCTGTAAAGGGTGGTAAATGGAGGTGTCATAAATATCTGACTTTATCATCTGTTGACTCATAATCCAGATGCCAATGGGATATAAATCATGTGAAGCGTGTTTCCAGATTAGGAAATTCTGACTGTTCACTATTGTTCGAACAAACCACATTAACTCTTTGTAGGTTCAGGAGTGCCCTCTGATGGTTAGTATCTATTACTGGGAAGCAAGAGTTGGCTGGAAAGCGGTACATCCTAAATCGTCCATGCAATACAAAACATCTTCACTTCCTGCACTATACATTTACAGTCTTCTCTATGCTTAAATATTTTGATAACCAACTTGTTTTGCTGGAATAATTTTTCTGCATATTTCTCTTTCTGTTTCAGTTCTTTCTATTGCTATTTAAGGGTACACACACACACATATTAGGGATGCAATCAGAGCACTGCTTATGCATACATCTAGTTTTAGAAGTTGAAGGAATTTCAGATAAATTAGAGGTTTTCTACAATAGAATGTGAGAAACGCCTTGAAAGGCTCTGACAAATTCAGACACGTGGAAATTCAGATATTCAGCTGAGTATCAGAAAACAGGATATAACTGGAAAAAACAGGCAACCTCTCTTAATAAGTGCTTAAGTGCCCAAGAGATTATACATAATTTTCCAGCTATATAAGCTAACCTAATAAAATATGTTACATCTCTCTACAAACCTTGATTCACTTGCATCCTTAGAACACCACATCTACAACAGAACTGTAAGAAAACAGGAAATCAATTTATTTCACCACCACAACCACTTGTGATTTTACCTTCAGGTATTCAGCATCTGAGGGTTACTTATCACTTTAAATCTTATAACCTATAATATCAACTGCCCTTCCAAAATAGCTGGAAAAGGGCACAGACTTGGAGCTTTTTGTGAAGACAACCACTATGCCCACTAGATAATAGATGCACATCTCTCCCTTCAACTGAATGAGTAGCAGGACTGGAGGAAAGCAGAAGATAACATTTTAGGATGAAAGAGATGAGCAGCAAGCCTTTTCTGTGCCAGCTTTAACTCGAGTTTTACATCTCCTGCAGGACCCTAGACATACTGAAATGCAGCAGTACTTGGGAATTATGATTGGAGTGTCCCTTTTCCACCTGGGGCTGCAATCGGCTGAGACTCAGAGTGGGATTATCCCAACACCGACCCGGAGTATGAGGCCCATCCTTGGCAACATGTATTTCTAGAGGTGTCCGACGCTCTTGTGTGCTGCCCAGCAGGGGAGTGAGCCCTGACATGACAGGGCATGCTGCCAGGAGCTCCCCCGAACCCCTGAGGCTGCCTTGCTGATAGAGAGAGGTTCCTACTGCTAGTCTTGCCTCCCGAAGGAAAAGCTGATTAATCCCTTTATGATTATACATATAATGAGGTGCATATAGTATCTATATTACGAGAGGTTTTCTCCATCCCTGAGAGTGCCAAGGGAATGCATCAGGCAAGGAGCTCCTGCCACTTGTCACCCCAAGTCCGCCTCTATGCAGCGACTGCTGTGCCCCGGCATCAGCCCCCCAAGAAGGGAGCAGCAATTCCCCCGCTAGCGACAGGAAAGGGGAAACCTACTGCTGTGTCCCTCAATTAGCTAAATGCCGCCTAGTTAAGTTCCACGCTAACGCTCTCGCCTGTTACCCGTCCAAAAGCTTCAGCCTCCGCCCGACCTACAGGAAGGAGGTCGCGGTGGGAATCCTAAGCCACAAGAAGAGCCGCAGCCCCCTCTCATGGAGGTCGGGGGAAAGGCTCTCCGAGGGGCAGGCGCTCCCTCGGCCTCCCGTCGATGCTCCACGCTGCTCCGCGTCCCGCAGGGAGATAACCTTCCGCAGGCGCACAGCGTTCCGCCCCGCCGCTGCCAAGTGGGGCTCGGGGGCTCCGCTGTGGAGTAGTGGAGACGCAGGTGCGCACAGGGCGCGGTGGAGATGCGCCGGGGCGGAGAGCAGCGGAGGAGGCTTAGCAGCACCTTGCACGCACGAGGTGTGCCTAGACATCAGTAGGGGCTGGAGCTCGCCATGGCGTTGTCTGGAGCGCTCCGTGCCCTCAACAACAGAAAAAGCTGGAACACGGCCTGGGAGGGAGCTGCCAAAGGGCCCCCATTTTGAAGGCGTTGAGGTGCTGTGCCAAGCCTGGGGGCTTTTCGGTGCCGCTGGCACCTCCCGGGGCTTGTTCCAAGTCCGTCTGAGCCCACATCCTGCCCCGTGGCCTGACTGCTTCTCCACGTTTAATTTGTACTCTCTCTCACTCGTCCCAAGCGGGGTCGTTGTCATTCGCAGAACTGCCTACCCCTTGCATTGTAGATGTTCAGGAAGTGTTTATAGCACAAAACTGGAGGTCCTGCTCTAAAACCAGTCAAAAAGGCAATGCTCTAAACATTATTGTGAATCAGTAATCCGAATAGAAAATAAGCCAGATCCACTTACAAATGCAAAGGATGTTTTATTTTTACCTTAACACCTTTCCACCCATTTCAGCATAAATTAGCTAAAATTCCAAATGAAATTGTACTTCCAACGTATTTTTTTAAGTATCAATTTAAAATGTGAAATGGGTTATGGTAGTAACTCTTAGCATCTTTCCAACCCACTTTTCATTCAAGATTAAAGAAAACTGGTCCTTTAAGCATGACATTTTGATCTAAAAGTCACAATTGTCTAGTGGAATAATAATAATAACAACAATAATAACGTCACCAAACCTATCTGGCATCACAAGTACCAAGAGATCCCAGTTCTGTTCTGAAATCCCAGTATCTCAGGTGTCTACATCAATCAGTGTGCAATACCTACTGTTACTGTTTAGCTACAGCAGTAACATCTCAAAGGGCAGAATAAGCACATAGCTGCTTCATAAAAACTGTTTCCAAAATGCGAGATATATGGTGAAAGGGATGAGCTAAGGGGAAATACTTGTAATTTTCTAAGAGGAGCCTTCTGGCCGTCATGCTGAGCTGTATGGGAATAGCTCAGAAACAGCAGCTGGTTTATGAATGTGCAAAATAATATGGCAAAAGAAGAGGTCTACTGCATCCTGCCTGTGTTTATGGCCTTTGGGGACAGGAAAGTGCTTATGTTACAAACAGGATCAGAAGGAAGGTACCAGAGCTGGAGTCAGGGAAAGAATTACTGATTTCTGAGGTTGTCCTATAGCAAATTTTTTATTGCTTGAAATGGTCCTGGGTTTCTGTAGAATAAAATACTGCCTTTTGTTGCTGTATAGCACTGTGGGAGCAAAATTAAAGCCATTTATACTTTTAAGGGATCAGGGTATTACCAGCTAAGTAGTGTGATACTGTTCCTGTGTGAACACATAGTTAAATATTTTAATTCTAAATTTGGTTGGACTTGCTCTTTATGGGTGAGGCCTTTCAGATCCTGCATCCCCATCTCTGCCATAAATAGGGAGTCAGAAGTGCAGTACTGTACTTTCGTTTTGCTTGTCATTCCACTGATAGAATCCTCTTTTGCTTTGATGACAGTTCAGGTCAAACAGAAATCAAATGCATATCATTAGACAGGATAAATACAGAATTAAACACAGTCCAGAAACAGAACTCCATGGACTGAAAGGTAGTAAATTCACTAGCTACTGGGATGGATGGACTTTAATTTGTCAATAGTTCATCGTGTTATGGAGAAGAAGTATCAATAATGAAATGGTATGAAAATACCAGCTTTGTTGCTTTATGGACAAATCGACCTATCCAGTCCAACACCTTGAATGAGGGGAGACTGACATGCAAACCACGGCCTACACATCTTTACCCTTCAGGCATGCCGAGGTGATGGCAAGATCAAAGGGGCTTTTGAAATGCCAAGTTCTGAGAAAGGAAATTGGGAAATATAACTCCAGAGTTAGCTGGAGGGGGCAGGGATGAGGGTCATGTTAGAAGGTGTTAACCACTGTAGAAAGAAGGGAGACTCTTACCCCAGATGGTGCAGACATTTCATTGTTGAAATACAACTGCAACCAGCCCATGTTACAAGGTAATGAAATCTGTCACAACTTGAACATCAAAAGTGGTCACAGGCTATAAAGGAATGGTGTTTGTGGGATCAGTAGGGACAAGAAATGTTGGACACTACAGGCTGTGTCTCTGAGATGCTGTAGTCAAGACGATCAGAAAGGAGAGGAAGGAAGAGATTGTCTTGCTGACATCTGCCTGAGGATAGGAGCGGAGGACAAGTAAGATATTGCTTCCTTTATAATGAATCAAAGATGTACCTCCCTAGCCTGACATTTGCTGAGTAAACCAAGTTAGTTACTCAGACAAGTCCTTTTGGTCCACCCCAGTTTTCCTGTACATTCTTAGTACATTCTGTTTTAATTAGACCAGTTGAGTCCTTGATTGCTTGCAAATTTCATGCAGACTTTTCCTTAGCGGTGCTTCTAAGGAAGAGGAGCTACAGAAAGATGCCTGGAGCCTATCATAGTTGGGATGTTTGGTCAAAGGGGCATGGACTGTGGAGACCTCTCTCACAAGAGATGGCACTTGCAGAGCCGCGGTCTGGTAAACACAAAGGAAACACCTGGATGGCCAAATGTATTTCCACTCCTTCATCTTTTTTTTTTCTTCCACTGATTTTCTTATATCTTAGGATTTGAGTAGAATGGAAGCCAAGTCAGAAAAAGGGATGTCAGCTTCCATGAAAACGAATGCTGCAAAGTAGAAATGATTTGTGTTAAAACTGTACTTGTACTGAAAAGTGCTGAGTACAAACTAATTGCTGGAATACCGGGGAAGACTGAAAAATGCAAGCGGCGGAACTAGACACATCCAGCAGAGTGCAGCATCCCCCAGGCGAACAGTGCCTGAGCACGGCGGCTTGAGCCGTTTGCCTTCTGATTGAATAATAGGCGTTAGCTGCGACCGGGCAAAGCCCCCCCAAAAAGAATGACACCTTTCCACTTGCGCATTTTGAGTAACACTCAGATACTCTTAGGGGATCGGCTGTATTTTTCAATATAAATGTTTTGGCGTGGAAAGTAGGGGAAAGAATCTGGGACTGGAGTTGGAAGTGGGAGCTAGGAAGTTTCAGGCCAGACGTGGTGAGGAGTGGAGGGTTAGCTGAAGAAATAGTTAGTTGACTGGTGGCATGGTGGTAGGGCAGGACAGTGAGATCAAATGAACTCACAGGACTGACAGAGCAAAGAGTGAAATGAGAGGCATCACAGGCAAAGAGAAAGGGATTAGTACCTGGAGCCAGAGACAGGGAGGGGGGGAAACAAAAAACGTGCTGGAAGAGATGAGACAGGAGGGAACAAAGAGGGAAGGAACAAGCAGAAAGGGCATTCTGTTAATCAGTGAAGTCCATCTCTCTACAGAGGCCTTGGGATGTTTATGTGACATTGTTCTACTTCCTGCAAGTCTCTGTGCAACCCCATGTCTGACCTCGTATCTGACCTTGCATCTCAAAGGATGAAAACATGCTATCACCATCTGTCATCTTGGCAGAAGTCAGCATGAAGAGGCCTATACTGTGGGTTTAGAGGTTCCAAACCAACTGTGGTACCATAACATGCTGCCACTTGATAGAACTTTTGGGTTTGTTTCATTCTCATTTACTTTTTAAAAAACCTTAGGCCAAAATGATTTTTAAAATCCTTGTTAAGGTCATACAGTCAAATCTGAAAACATCAAGCAATGCCAGCATTAAAATTGGTTTTACCCAGTCCCCTGTGAAAAGGAGTTAAGGTGGGGTCTCAGAACACATGGCTTCCTGCTATTTCTCCTCTGCAGTTCTGTTTCATTCTTGTACAGGAACAGCTTGGTTTGGGTGTGATCAAGTTTGTGAAGTGAAGGAAGGTGCTTTCCCTCCCTTCATACCTCGTCTGTTGCAGAAGGATAAATGATATTCTGGTAACACAGAGGTACAGCAGCGAGGGGTTCCATAGCCTGCCCTGCTATGGCAGGTACGCCTGCCTTAGCAGGGTTTGAGACCCTCCCACTGATGGACTGGGAATGACCTCAGTTGTTTCATGCTGGCCTCAGTTACATAAAGTTATATATCATTTTATATAACGCTGACTGTCCCCTGTGCGGGCGAACCCTCATCATGGCATGGTGGCAGTCACGGTGCAGAAGATGACATCACCTAGCCAGTGAAGGCTAACATGGCCATCTCTGACAACAGATCGGATTTGACTAGGGTACAAATGGGACCCCACTGGAGGGTGAGTTGAGTCAGTCCTCCTCAGAGCAGTCAGTGGCTCTCCCCCTCAGTTTGGATGCTGCCCAGGGTTAAGAGCCCTCACCTTACTAAGTGAGTGAAAGTGCGTTTTGGGCTACCCTTCTAAAACCTGAAGAATTCTTAAGTCAGTTGTGTTGTAATGGTTACATCTGATATTCCGAATCTGTGGTCCACCAAATGCTGATGGAGCTTTAATTTGTTTTGTAAAATGAATCTAAGTTTATTATTGGTCTCACTTCATTCGTAAGTCTCCGCAACAGCTTCACACTACGTGAATCAGAAGTCCAATTGGAAAACATATTTTATGATTTTATAATTAAAACACAATCATGACACATATGCACAGTGAAATCAAATCAAGATTGTATAGCCACCTTCGGCTGTGAGATTTCCTGCATTTTAACATCTTCATTTGTAATTTTATATACCACTATGATGCATGGTGTGTGTGTGTAAGATTGCATGTGTTTGTTGAAAGGTATGATTACATCATGTATGCACATGGGATTTGCCTGACCTAATTTCAATCATCTAGACTTGCTCCAGTCAACAGAGATTTTACTCTAAAGTAGGTGCCCATGAGAGGTGGGATGCCTGTTTCTCTGCTATGACAACTTGTTAGCTATTTCCTCATGGGAAGTGTATTTAAGAGCTAGCTATTTTGCATTGTGGCGTAAAAAATATCATGATATTTCACATTGTTAGTGACAAGCAACATACTTCGTTAATGGCAGGTGCAAAATACGCAACTACCCAATTTAACAGGTCAGGCAAGAAGAGACACAGTCTGTGGATTCGATTTCCAAACTATGTTTTCTGACAGAACAATGAAAGTGTAAGTAAAATCCAACTCTGATCTCAAAATCTGTTTTATTTCAGATTTCTACATTATGTTTCCCAGACCCTTTTTTCCATCTGATACTTTTACCTGCCCAGTATTTGATTAACAGCCTGCTCCATGTACTCTTAATTTGGACAGTAAACTCTGGCCTAAGGGTTCTTTTTTATGTCCTGTCTCAGTAACACCAATCTGATACACTTCTTGGGTTGGAATCTAAGCACTTCTGGAGAACAGGCAATAAATACTCACCAGCACCATCATGGTTTCCGGTCAGGTAAAAATGAATTACTGTATACCTGAGATACACGTTTGAATCTAGGCACTGCACCCAGGAGGTCCAGGTGATACTGCTGATAACAATTAGTGGTCTCAGGAAAAGAAAGAAATGTAGTTGCATCAAAAGGGAATGAGTCTGTTCAGACTAAGCATTACAATTAAAATTCATACTTGTAAGACATATGCGGGAGAGATAAGGGATGAGGATCCCCACTCCACCAAGATGGAAATGAGAATGATGTCCACAGGATTTACTGAGGGAAGGAACAGCGTGGGGGGTTGTTTTGTCCTCTAAGGCTCACCTAAGAGACCACTGCCACAATCATGGAAGTCTACTCAAGGAGGAAGTGAGTCTTGTTCAGCCCTGGAAAAGCAATGACAGCATGTCTCAGAGATTATGTGAGCTGAGACCAAAGTAAGCCATGCATGGAGGTGATGAGCTGTATGAGAAGCCAGTGACATTGTTTATACCACTGGCAGTCTTCTGAAGTCTGCTGAGACAGTTCGTTGTTTCTAGGTTCTCGCTCCTGGGGAAGAAGTGGCTGACCTCAGTTTAGACTCAATCAATCATACAGCTGAAGGACAGCAGAGAAAGCCCCTTTCTGTGTGAAGGCTGAAGAGGGAAGCCTGATTATTCCTGTAACACCTCCAAGCAGGGAAATGCCAGGAACCACCACTGCTAGCAGCTCAGTTGGCTTTTGAGCCAGACCACCCTGGAATGCTTGTGGTAGAGCACAAGAAATTCCACCTATGTGGGACGTTTACCCAGCTGGCTGCGAGAGGCTGTGCCAGTTCTTAGTCATCTCAGAGCCAGTCCCTGAAGAGATGGCTCCCTTGGCCTCAGTGACCTGAGTTCCTCTAGAAGTCACCCAATGAAGCTGATTGGACTATTCTTGTCCGATTGCAGAGTATTTTGAAACCAACTATGTTGTAATGCCTGATGTGAGCTGCTGGGTCCTGTGACAGTGATGGCAAGGAGAAACAGTGACAAAAGAAGCCTTTTGGAAGCCCTCTGCAGAAGCTCCAGAAATTACTTCTAGTAAGATTTAATCCCAAAAGTCAAGACAGATCCATTATCCTTTGTCCTATGCTGGCTTCCAGAGTAAGATCAAGAGCTTTCTGCCTGTACAGCTCTGCTGAGTTACCTAGGGGGACAATACAGAGCAATCCAGCTCCTGGAAGGAAACCACCACGACGACAGGTAATACCCATGGTTTCTCAAGGTACTGCTGGCTGGCTGTGGAATTCACCCTTCCCCAACCAAAGGTTTGCAACGCTTCTGCCCAGTCCTGTGTGAGAGCTTTTGAGAGAGCCTTCCTGAGACACATGCCAGTGCTGAATACAAAGACTGATCTCCACTGTTACAGGATGTACCACTGACATCCTGGAGCTTGGCTTAATCACTTCTTTCAGATGAGCAGAAGGGGAGGAAGGAAGAAGACAATAAAGTTATGCATGAAGCACTTTTTTCCTCTCTAGCTCACGCTCTTTCACATAGACTTGTTAGACACACTTTCTGGTGCTCTCTTGTCTTCTCTAACTTCAGTTCCAGCACTCAAGTATATTTCTGTGCATTTTCACAATGTTATGTTTTTCCATAAAACACCAGTGGTCGGCTGGAGAGGCTACAATCAGACCAGGTAGATAAGGTATCTAGTGGACATCCTGTTCTGGCAATACATTCCTGGGCTTGGATATCCATTCTGTGGCCATCCCAGCATGGTTCTGGAGTAGACCTTTTAGCACAAGGTTGGTTCCACATAAATCTCCCTCTTCTTGCCTTAATTAATACCCAGGAAACTGCTTCCCAGGGTAAACGCACTGTTGTCAGAGCCCTAAAGCACAGCAAGAGGATGCTTATTTATGTGTCTGATCAGCTTGTAAATGAATGTTACATGAGATGAGGTCTTTGCAGAATCAGACTGAGAAGCTTCATAAGGAAGACATCATAAACAGCCAAGACCAGCAGGCACAAGAGTCTGGGTGGCGCCTCTGGCCCCCAAGTACTGCACTGTCCATCTCCGGCATACGAGGTGCAGTGACTCTTGAGGACAGCCCAGGCTGTTTCTGATATACTCTCCTGGACCAGACTAAAGCATGCCTGTCCCAGGCATGAAGAGCTCAGTGGAGTTTGGTGTGGGTCTGTGCTTTACAAGCCAAAGACAATACTGGCTATGCAAGCACATTCTGCTTGCTTTAGTTTTTTTTGCTGTCTTTCTGTGTTTGCACAGAGCTGAGGTGAACAGAACCAGCATCTGTTTAGAAATGCTGTGGCTGGGAACAGTGGTTGATGAGGAAAGAAGACAAAGCCAGGCAGATGCCAAAGGCGTGAATGGTGCTCAGTGCACACATGCATGCAAGCTTGGCCATCCAGAAGCAGACCGACTGGCCAGAGTTGTCTTTGTTTTTTGCACAGCTGACTTCCTAGCGGATTTGGGCCACTTGGTAACACTGGTGTTGCTATTTGTCTAGCAGGTTCAGCCTGGAGCCACTGGATCCGGATGAAATGGTGTGGCTGAACTAAGGACTGGTGTTTATTTTCTACACATGATGAGCTGTTTAAACTTGGAAAGTCAGTGGAGATCTAGTCAGTACAGGGAATACATCCCAAAGAGCAACCCCGCAGACCAGCCATGGCACGATACACTCAGTTGTCCATAAAGAGACGTTCCGACATCCAAGACAGCCACATGAGGCTAGCAGACACAACACAAGATTCTCCTTTCTGGAGGGAGACTCGGAGACCACCAAACAGCACCAGCATCTTTGTTCAGGTGATGAGTCCGAGCTGATGTGTCTGCTTTAGGGACCTGATCACTGCCTAAGTGGCAGTGACCGTCCCAACAGGGTTTTAATTGGCCACAGTGAAAACTTGAGCACATTAGAGCACATGTAGGCACCTGCTTGTGGACACCTAAATGTGTCTTGGCTTTGAAGTGAATCCCAGGTGGGCCATTGGTACAGGCGGGCAGAGGAGGGAAGAGCAACCAAAGGGGATGTGGAGAGGAGGAGAGGAAGCACAACTCCTGATTTTGCTGGCACAGCTCATGCAATGAGGGGTTCCCCAGGGATGGGGTAGGCAGTGCACAGCACAGTCATCCAAGGAAATGAGAAGATAACCCCACAGCTGGTTTAATTCAAGTCACGTATGGGAGTACAGAGACGGTGGAGCATAGCCATCATGGAAGAAAATACAGGTTCATTCACTTTCCAACCATGTGAGGAAACAAACAGACCAAATGAGTTCAGATTCCATCCCGTGGACTTTGGGTGCCCAGGAAACCAGGGCATGACATCATCTGGTGGAAAGGAGACAGCAACTCATACAGCCTCTGTAATGCTGTAAGAAATGGTCACTTCTCTACACAGTGGTGAAACTTCTGGTTTTAAGAAAAGCCAACCAGACACTGCTTACAATGTGCAATTCTCCAAAGGTTGTGAGAAAGTATACAGCAGTTACAGCACTCTGAAAGCTAACTTTGAAAAATCCCCTTCTCCAGGTAATTTTGTCGTTTAACAGTGGTAGATGTGGACCCATACAGTGGGTGTGTGACTTTAAAGGAGCAAGTGGGGGCAACAATCAGTCTGAGCTGCTGAAGTGGCCATCACCCCATGCCGTACACCTGTTGGGTTGTATATTTGTGGGTCTCCTCTTCAGCGTGCATGTGTCAAACCACAGAAGCTTAGTGTTTTACCAAAGAAGGAAAATCTTGAAAGCAAATCAAGGCTCTACACTAAGAACAGTAGAGTTATAATTAAATCCACCTTAAAAGTAGCGTACTTCTTTTTAGGGCTGAAATAGCACTCTGTGTTTTAAGCATTGTTGGAGAAAAAGGAGAGGGGTTGAAAACGAGCATTTTCATGTGAGGGGTTGGAAACTCAGTGTACTAAACATTCACCAAGGCTCCCTGTCAGCGCTGGAGTTTGTCCTGTCGCTGCTGGCTGAATTCGCATCTCTGACCTCCAGCAGCGGGCTGGAGCCCATCTCCGTGCCGCCCGTGCTGTACCGTGCTGAGGGACGGCAGAGGGAGGACGGGGCAGGGCAGGCCCCGGGGCTGAGCGATCCCCAAGCCCCAGCAGGCAGCGAACCGAGGCGCGGCGAAGGTCGAGCCCGCCGGTGCCGGGCGGCAGCTCCGCTCCCTTGCTCCCGCCCAGCAGACGCGGAGCACCTGCGGCTTCCGCGCCCCACGGGCAGCCAGCGCCTCGGCTGCGGGCGGGCCGCGGCTGGAGGCTCCGCGGGGCGGCGCGCAACCTGTGCGGGTTCCCCACCAGCCCTCCCCGCCGCAGCCACCCTTTGTACCGGCCCCGCGGCGCGGAGTCCCCGCGGCATGTCGCGGCGGGCGGGCGCGCTGTGCCTGTGCGCGGCGGCGGTGCTGTGCGCGGCGGCGGAGCTGCGGCTGACCCTGCTGCACACCAACGACGTCCACGGGCGCGTGGAGGCGCAGGGCGCGGGAGCGCGGGGCTGCGCGGGCGCGGAGCGGGCGGCCGGCTGCTTCGGCGGCGTGGCGCGGCGAGCGGCGCTGGTGGCGGCGGAGCGGGCCGCGCAGCGTAACGTGCTGCTGCTGGACGCCGGAGACCAGTACCAGGGCACGGTGTGGTTCTCCCGCTTCAAGGGCTGGGAGGCGGTCCACTTCATGAACCTCCTGCGCTACGACGCCATGGTAAAGAGGGCCGGGGGCAGTGGTGGGGGGCTGCCCCGTCTTGGGTGCCGGGTCTGTGTTTCCTTTTCCAGCCCTTGCATTGACGCCTCCTGGAGTACGTAGCGCTGCCCCAGAGAAGTCTGTAGGGCTCGCTAAAATCGTGGTCAGCATCGGCCAGGGGTAAGGAAGGAGAAAAGAGGCGATGTGCCGGGTGACTGGCACCCGACCGAGCGGAGTCATGAGCTGGCAGCCCCGCGGGCAGCCAGAAACAGGGAGCTGGTGCCAGGGCTACAGAGAGGAAAAGGCAAGCGTGCCGTGGAAGAGCTCCCCTTGGGAGAGGCAGGAGTTTGGAGCCAGCTGGGGAGAGGGATCGGCAGAAGCGCGGAATCCTTGGTGGGGCGCCTGGCCTGCGATGGAGAGGGTAACCGCGGCAGAGGCTCGCAGCCTGCCCTGCGGGAAGGGCCAGACGGTGCATGTTGGCCATGCTGTTGCAAAGGGTGAGGATTGTTAGTTTTCATCAGTCTCACCCTGGTCGTGTGCAGTCCCACCAGAGCTTGTGGTCTTGGCAGGGTGTAAAGGGCTGGATACGTGTGGCCCAGGGACTGAACAGCGCACCTTTGAGGAAGCTGTCTGAGGCTACACCAGTCCTGTGTTTTTACTCTGACTCTTTTGGTCGTCCGAGTGCTGAGAGAAAGGTAGAAGAATTTGAGGCTGAGATCGGGGCATGTCACTCCATGTCCTTAAAATCTTTTGTCTGCTGATACATAAAGCCTGCTAATACACAAAGAATTACTGTGGGTTATTTTGCTTGCATACAAGCACCCTTTTCCTCAGAAAGGAGGAGAGAGATTGAAGTTATGTTTGAGGGTGACTGCGTATTTATCTCATTCCAACTGACAGCTTGAGGAAAAAATCTTCTGTGCATATCACATCCTCTTGTCTTCATCTTTTTTGCTTGCTCTGGAAAATACTGCTCTTTCCCAGGTAAAAATGGCTTCACCCGTTGCTTCCCTCTGCCTCAGAAGAGTTGCGGAAGGGAAAGGATGCCCCAGTACTCTCTCTTGGGCTAAACACACTTCATACCAGACAGACAGGTCTGTGAAGGACGCTGCTCCCTGTTCCTGTGTCTTGACAAACCGTTTCCTAATCATAAAAATAACAGGGTTTTTCACCCAGTGGTGTGTGTGCATTCAGGGCTCATTCTCACCGGGAGCTGGAGAGCCCTTTGGGATTGTGCAGTGCAGAAATAGCTCAAGGTGGTTTTTCCTACCTTTCTTCCCAAAGCTTGCTGCTGACTGTCACTCCTCAGCCGCACGTTTGCTGGTTTAACTGGTCCACGGACAGGCTGGGAGCTCCTGATCATATCGCAAGAAGAAATTCTAATGGGCAAAATCAGCAATATTGAGCTTGTGCCCAGTTTCAGAAATGCATTACGTAGGAAGCGTGTACTGACTGTTCAGGAGATCCCATGAGCTTTTTCATCAGAATAAGATTAAAAAATAATTCCGGATAGCCAGAGGCTTGTACTGAATGCTGATGCCTTAGGTGAAGCAGTCAACCATTTGTTCTCTGTGGAGGTGCTGCATATGATAATTTGAATGCTGTCACTGGATAGAAGGGGACAGGGCAGACTGAGAGGCTACAGGCACTCCAGACATTTGCAACCAAAGAGCCTGAGGACAGATGCCAAGTGTTGGGCAGTGCTGTGACATCCTTTACAACTCTTCTGTCCATGGACTATGAGCACCATGCAGTGGGGATGGTGGCCGGGTGGGCGTGGAGAGCCAGGTAAGAGCCACGCTGCAGAAGAGCGAGCCAGTGTTTCTTTAAGCAAAATTTGGGAAGTCATATCCCTAACAGAAGGGGTGGGGATTGCTGAAATGGTTAGAAGCAAGATACAGGAGTAGGATTACTAACAGGATGAAGGAGGGAACATGAGTCATGGAAGTAGTTACAGGATAGGGGCAGGAGCTGTAGCAGGATTTAGGGCAGCCTGGCAGCGTTAGGGGTTTATTCCCCAAATGGGATGAATTTCCTTCTAGGTTAGCTATTTTCTCATTTCTGCCCTTTCTCACCTCAAGCCTGTTTTGTCTTGTTTAGCGAGGTATTGCCTTCCAAATTTTCTTGGCACTAGCCTTGCTTTTTGGTGTAATTAACATCAAAATCATAATTATGATACTGCAAAGGCAATAATTGGAGTGATGATGGAAGTCTTCTGGTTTTACTTTTAAGTTGCATCCTTCTGTTAATTTGTATCCTGATTTTGAAATATTTTTTAACTTGGTTTCTTGTGAATAGGAGGATTATAGGATCGCGTGCTGTGTGCCTAAACATGTCTGTTTATTCCTCCTTGTGACTTACACTTAAGCTGGCCAATGAATTCAGATCTGGCGAAGAGATATTGCACAGGTACAGCATCCTAGAAGCTCTGGGCATAAGGGTGGTTAGAATACAGGGACCCAGAATGGTACACATCCCCCTCCCCAGAGGACAAGTTGCATCAAATACAAGACTGTATTATTAGCCACCAGTGATTTCTCATGAACAAGAGACTTTGTAACCACCCACACCATGGGAAAAGTTTTGATCAAAGCCTGTATCCTAATGGACATGAAATAATCCAAACGCAAGATACAAAGCCAAGAGAAACAAGGTTTCATAAGTGGTCGGTTGGTTTTGTTGTTTGTGGGCTGTCGGGGTTTTTTTTCCACAACAAGCTAATGGCAGTTACATGCAATTCAACTTATTTCATTTGCAACCTTTTGGGGGGGAGGGTGTAATTGCATGTTTAAGATAAACAGAAGGCACATGCATCAGCCAAAAGGAAATAGCTTGTTACGTTCTGAGATGCTCCACCAGTCCATGGAGGTCTTTTCACAACATCAGTCAGCATCGAACTGATGAAGGAATCAAAATGAGTTTCCTTAAAGTGTTATTCTTTCTTACGTGATTTTTTACAGCAAGTTAGATTGCAGTTAGAATACGGTTAGAAAGCTGATAGAGTTGGAGTGCACTGTGGCTTCCCAGGTCAGGATTTTCCTAAGGACAGTTCTTGGTTCTTTTGGAAAAGCGCTGCAGCATCATGCAAACAATTTGACTCCTTCCCTGGGGTGTGAGTAGGGTTCTCATTAGCATCAGCAGGAGCAGTTGGTTGCCAGGGATGCCAAAGTTACTGCTGATATCCTGACTTTTCCACAGGGCCATTGACTACCTGCCTGTGGGGGTCAGAGGAGTCAGGAGGCTTTGTCTCCTCCAAAAGCAAGACTGCCAATCATTTGACTGAAATATTGAGCTTCCATGCCTCTAGTGGTCCTGCTCAGGTTGGAACATGACCAGGGTTAATATAATCTATCTGGGAAATAAAAGCTGGAATAAACACATAGAGGTTGTTTATGTGAGTAGTGCACATAGGTGTATAAGTCTTTCCAGATGATGAATGTGACTTTCCCTGCTCAATCTTCAGAATGAAATTATAAGCACGCTTTTGTCTAGAAGGGCTGGTCCGATGGCTTTAGCACTCCTTTCATGCTTTGCTCTAACTGCCGCCTGAAAACTTGTCCCAGGTTACACTATGACTATGTTTTCTATAGCTGTTTCTTCTCTTTCACTAACACCTAAATATGATACAATGTTCTTGTATATATGGTGCTTCAGCAAAGTTGCCATCTATGGACGTTTTGATGGTTACTTGGAGGCACAGGCATGTGGCATGTTAGGCTGAGCATGAAAAAGGGGTGGGTAGAAGAAAGTTTTATGGTCCTTTTAAGCAAGTCCATTTTCGTTAAATTAGGCAGCCAACCTAGAATAATTAAACATTCTCATCCTGTTGGTATTATGTTGCTAATTGATAAACTGGACTGCTTGTTTTGTGTGATAGTTTTAGTTTAGATATAGTTTCCATGATAGTGTTATCATAGAATCAGAGAGTCATGGAATGGTTTGGGTTGGAAGGGAACTTAAAGATCATGTAGTTCCAACCCCCCTGCCATGGGCAGGGACACCTCCCACTAGATCAGGTTGCTCAAAGCCCCTTTCAACCTGGCCTTGAACACTGCCAGGGATGGGACATCCCCAGCTTCCCCAGCCAACCTGTGCCAGTGACTCCCCACCCTCATAGTAAACACACCTGCATGTGTGCACACACCCGTACTATGGATTGTCTGTGGAGATTCTCCCTAGCTGGTAAACATAAGAACTTCCAGTGGGAAATTATATTGATGGTGTCTAGAAAATGATACTTGCTTGTAACGCGTTAAAGTGCACAATAACTTCTACTAAAGGTGAATTAAATGTGTTTAAAAACCTGTATTCTAGGCACAAGCTCTTAAAATACATGTTTTAGTTAAAGATAACAAATACTGTCATTGGCATTTAGCATTTTCTTCAGTATTTTTTTAAGCAACATATTTCCTGTACACAAAATACGTATTTTCCTCTGTGGCTCTTGTTAATCCTCTTTCTTGGAGTTACAGGATGAAAAAACAGTGGTTTTTGGTTTGGCGTTGATTGCAGACCTTATTTATGTAGGTTTTGACTGTCACATCTGTATTGATAGAAGAGTCTGAAAAGCAAAAACCTAAACCTAGAAAAGACAAAAATAACATTTCTGTGTTCATGAGAAACAGAGATGTGCTGTTTTAGACAAGATAGGGTTTTATTCCCTAGAGCATAGACTTTGTTTTCTCATACATACCTTTATATATAATTTATGAGAGCATTTAGACTGAATATTGGAGGTAGGGTCTTATAGTTTCTTTTTGCTTTTCACAGGCTTTGGGGAACCATGAGTTCGATGAAGGTGTGAGTGGATTATTGGATCCTTTCCTTAAAAATGCCAGTTTTACGGTTTTGAGTGCCAACATCAAGGGGAAAACCCCATTAGGGAACGAAATGATGAAATATGTTAATCCTTTTAAAATAGTACATTTCGACTCAGAACCAGTAGGAATTGTTGGCTACACTACAAAGGAGACTTCTTTTCTTTCACAGCCAGGTATGTTTTCTTTAGTATATAAGTTTATGTCCTTTGTTAACTATTTTATTACTTGCCCACGTTTTTGAATCCAAAGATTAATATTTTCAGCTGAAAAGTGAGACGTTTTATCAGTACTTACTTGTATAGTTCAACTTTGTAACTGCCTGTTTTTTGAAGTGGAGAAGGCTTGTTAACATTAAAAGCCATTTTCATACAGACCTGAGTTCTATAGTGTCACTGAATTATCCACAAATACTAAAAAAGTCAGTGAGATTGCAGAAGAGGTGGGGGGTGCTTTAAGTGTTGTTGGGTTTTGAAACTTATATTCTTTTATATTGTTGTTTATGCATCTAAACAAATGTTAAAGCTTACCTTTACAGCGAAATGTGCTCAAACCAAGGCTTCTCTCTGTGTCTTGAAATTGTGATCTTGGGTGCCTCCAAGCTCAAGCCCTAGTAAAAGCAAGGAGAGCTTCCTGTGTATTTTGAAGCAGAAGTTGCCCAAGATGTTTTTAGTTTCTCAAATATTTCCAGAAATAAGACTACAGAAGGAACACCCATTCAGCTTTTACCACAATTGCTTCATTCATGAGTAAAATTAGAACTGATGAGGAAAAGGCTTCTCAATTTCGTTTTTTTCCAACACTGAAGGGGTTTTGGTTTGTTGAGGTTGGTTTTTTAAGTAAAACAAAATGGTCGACTGGCATGAGAAACACATTTCAATCAGCTGTAGGAGATCTGAGTCATTGCCTGCTCAAAGCTCAGCCCCCCGCACCCCATCCCCCCCAACAAAATCAGACTCTCTGCCCTGTTTTGTGCAGGAGGGATGCCCCAAGCGCCGGTTTAAAGCAGTTTCCACATTGAAAAATGACTTCATGTTATTACTTCTCTTTCCATCACTTAGTAATAAAGAAATAATGCATAGCTTTTTTAAGAAAAGGAATATTTCATACCTTGAGGAAATACTAGAATGCAAAACCGTTCTTTCTGCGCTTTTTAATTCCTATTCTGTATGTTTAAAGTATCAGGAAGTGGACGTCTGAGGTCAGCATAGACTTCTATATCTCACTTCTATTTTACAGTGATGTGTTTTTGGAGTCCTTTCTTTTCTTCCCCCAACAAAAAAGGATCTGTATTTTCTGTAGGCAAAAGAACTTCACCTGTGCTTGAGGTGAAGTTCTTGAGGGGTGAAATGCTTGAGGGTAGGTGTCATCTAACATCACGCTAAGTTTGAACACAGTCAGTGTTCTTCTTCATTAGGAGTTAAGCTAGATCTCAGCTCGTCTCCCAAACAACTCCATTGCTGTGGTGAGGTCATCAACTTAACTCTCTTGCAAATAAATTTACTAAAGAAGAATCCAGATAGTGTTGGAATGATCTTCTGAAGCATTTAACTACACTTCCAGTAACCTTTAGACATCATACTGAATGCCTCAGTATGCAGAGATGCTATAACAGATACCACAACTATTAAAAACAGTGTTAAAAGGGAAGGCTGGTTAGTTCCCTAACTGTTAGCTCCCTGAGGCAGCCTTAAGCTAAGTATATCCCACAGTGTAACTGAGCAATAAGCAGAGCAAATTCTAACAGCAACATTTATAGTGATCCGAGTTTTTACAGTTTTCTGCTCTGCTTTCTCAGTGTGTGGAGGAACATTTGGAAGCTTTGAAAATGTGAATTCAGGATATATTAATATAGCTCAGTGACTGTATATCATCCGTGACCTAGCAGTCCTCCAGACTGATAAAATCATGGCAGAGGTGGGTCGGTGGCTAACTAACTGTCAACCTAATTCCTTAATTCAATGAATAAGATGTGTTGCACATTTTAAATTCAGCACCACGCTTATCTCTACACGCTTCTTCCAGATGGTTCTGTTTTCTCAGACTCTGCAGCAGTTGCTTTGGCGTGCTGTACGCTCTTAGGGCATTCTCAAGGCAAATAGGAAGTATGAAAATGCTGAAACGTGAATTCCTACATGACCCTTTTCCATGGAAATCTTTTGTGGGTGTGATTTCTTCTGCTGTCAAATCCCAATAACTTTGGCGCAATCGTGAAGTTACAGTTTGTACTTTCATAGTTTGCTTAAACCGGCTATCAGCATACTTGAACAGAGTATGAAGTCCCTCAGTCTCAGTGGTTCCATTGTGAAGGAACAGTTAATCTTTGCTGCAGGTACTGTTACTGTTGCTCGGAAACCACAGGGATGGGGAACTCTTAGCACAATTTGTAGGTTACAGCCAATTGGCAGTTTTTCTGAAGTTCTTCCTTCAACAATCTCAGCCAGTTTTTCCACATCCTCCAAGTGTTGTTTATAACTTGGCACGTAGGCAGAGTTGTCTATGTATTTGTTTTGCACTAGTAATCCTAAGAGCATCTTTCTAGTATTTGGTGGTACCAGCTCACTTGCTTTAGTTCTGCAATGGTGTTGTAAACATCACACAAAATGGTAATGTCTTTATCTGTCCTGAGAGATGCTACATACATGTTTGGTGCTGTGAAATAATATATCTCATTTTGTCTGCTTTATTTTCATGTAAGGTAGAAGCCCAAAGCTGCTTACTCTGTAACCCAACAGGCAGCAAAATATTTACTAGAACTATCAGCTTGGCAGAGTTCTCTAAAATGGAATTTTAAATTCCATTTATTCCACTTTATTCTGGCTAGCTTGCATAATATTTTTAACATGCAGCCAGTTCTTTTTCCCTGTTCATTTACAGCAGTCTGGATGTTTTATCTGAAACTCTGCACCATCTAAAAAGAGAAGAGGATGTCACATCAGTTTAATACCTTGAAACAGAAATGAAATACAGGCATGAGCAACAACTAACTCTTAAATAAACACTTATTTCAGTTCAGATTGTTTTGAAATGCATGCAGGTGGGTGCTAAGCCGCATATTCCTTTTTGCTTGGTTTTGTAGAGAAGTGAGCGCTGTGTAATTGCTCTTACAGTCTCCCGCTGTCTGACTTTTGAACCTGCTGGCCCATTTCAGCTCTATTAGATGAAGTGCTTGGATGACTAGGATACAAAGCTGTGTGAGGGCTGGGCTGAGGGGAGGAGGTGCAAGAAACCTCTGCAGGAGCCCCTTTCTGAGGTCAAGGTGGGCAGTGGGCAGTTGCTGGATGGGTGGGTTTGGAGGTGTAACTGCCTGTGTGGTTGGTGGTGCTGGTGGCTGCCTGTGCCCTGCTATAACAGTCGTGGGAGAGAGGTGGATTTACTGGCACAGGACAAGCCTTGTTTTAACCCTCATTGTGAAAGTAGGTTTGCTTGGTTCAGTGTGGGTTGAAGATTAATAACTGTATGTCTTCAGTGTATTGTAGGCTGCAGGTAACAGAGGGGTAACAGAGCTGGATTATCATGGACCACCTGGCATGGGAGAAGTTAGCCTATAGGCAACTGGATGCTGGCACAGCTGGTCAGCAGGCTCACTTTTGCTCTTCATGTAGAGAGCCCCGTTCTCTTTACAGAACTGGTCCCCACATTGTGGTATGCAACACCATTGTAGCTGGTCCGTGGATGGTAAGATGAGTATGTGAAAGGCCTAGGCTCAAGGAGCATTTCTCAGGCTTCTCTTTTTGCCAGTAACTCTGTATCAGGCCCAGTTCCTGTCAAGCACAAGGATGTACAAAGAAGGGCTGAAGTCAGTGTCTTCCTTCAGGGAGAATAAGGCTAAAGTTGAACTAAGTGCAGTTTTCCACTGTCTTAAGAGGGGGTTTATAGAGAAGACGGGGACAGACTCATCCCAGAGGGACGCAGAGAAAGGACAAGAAACAATGGGCTCATGTAGTAAAACAGGAAATTATGGTGGGACGTAAGGAAAAAATTTGTCACGGTAAGAGCAGTTAAGCCATGAAACAGGTTGGCCAGAAAGGCTGTGGAATTTCAGCTTGCTGGGAGCAGACCCATGTGGGCATCCTCATTTGGCTTTGAGTTCCTGCTTTGAGTGGGTTTTGGACGAGATGGCCCCCGGAGGTCCCTTCCAACCTCAATTAACTTATGACTCTTTGATTCTTAAGAAGAGGTCTGCAGGAAGAAAATGTGGGGATGCGCTGCACGATTCAGTCTGCAATGTGCAGTACAGAGATTCCCTCTGGCAGTAACAGAACTATTCAATGGGTGTGGTGGTGAACCAATTTATGTAACCCTCTTTTATCTCTTCCATTGTAGCTGCTTCCTCTTCATTTCCTGAGACATTTTGCACTGGATTGTGAATTCGTTTCACTCCTCCCTTTGTTATGAAATAATGTAAATCTTTTGACTTAAAAAGTATATTTCAAAATGGTCTGATCAAAAACTCAGCAGGAAGGAGAGGAATTAGGTAGAGGCTGAATTGGTAGAAATGTTTCTCGGTTGTCTTCACTGGTAAGTTTAGGATTACAGTTTGTTGACTCTGTTCTTAAATTCCATTCTTAAAACTTTGTCAAAGAAATTAGTCTCCTACATAGTCAGTCCTTTTGCGCAACCCAAAACACTGTGCCCAGGATAAAAGTGCATGTTTATCTAGTGCTCATGTAACTGTTTGTCATGTTAGAGTAATTTCAGCGGGCACAGAAACCTTGCAGAAAGACTGAGTTTCCCAACATTGTGGTCTGGAAGTGGTTTCTCCTTTCCAGACACTCCATTCTTTATGTTCTCGTTTCAGGATGGTAGCTCAGTGGTGTGCTGTGCTGTGCTGTATTGATATTGCTGAGAGTGGTTCGCATTAGGTGAGATAATCTGGGTAAAAAGGCAGTTCAGAGTTTGCACTTTGAAGAAGCTGCTCTTTAAAGCCTCAGGGGGGAGAGGGAGGGAAAGAACAAGATGGGTGTGGAGTAAAAATAGAGATTTAACTCAGGAGAAGATAGAAGACCTCAAGGAAGTATAATTTGGGAAGGAAAAAAGGCTCTGTAGTACAAGTGTTTATGCTCAAACACTTACTGACGTATTTAGTTTCCTTTCTCTAGTTAAATAACAAAACCCGTTCAATTTTTGATCCCACAGTTGGTGTCACTGGTACTTTTTAATGGATTTACAACTTGTTTAGTATAGGCAAGTACATACAGCTTAGCGAAGGAATGTTGTTTTAGTCTAAGCACAAAGGTGCTCCTGAGGGACTGGAGAACATCAGACCAGGAGCTTGGACCCTCTAAGAGCATTTGAAAGCCACTGATACTCAAAGTGCCATTAATTGTACAAAATAGCACCAGATATAAACTACTTTTTTGTTTGTTTAAACTAGTAATTAAAGTACTTTGTAATAATGTATTTACATTTGTTCTATTTTTTTAAGGGGATGATGTTGTCTTTGAAGATGAAATTGAAGCATTGCAAGTACAAGTGAATGAACTTACTGCTCTGGGAGTGAACAAAATAATTGCACTAGGACATTCTGGTTTTACTGTGGACAAAAATATTGCCCAAAAAGTGAAAGGAGTGGATGTTGTAATTGGAGGACATACAAATACATTTCTCTATACAGGTATTTAACTTCTTACTAAAATGTTGCTCCTAAAGCAAAGCTAAAACTGTTTCTCTTTAAACTCTGAGAACTTTCACAAATACAGTTTACTGCTGGCTGTACTGGGACAGATCCATAGCTGGTATCTATCCATAACTTCCATGGAAGAAACTGATTTAAAATAGTCTGTAGGTAAGCAGTACCCTAACTCACTGAAAGGTTTCTTAATGCTGTGGATGTTCAAGGTGACCTGTGCAAAGCAGGACAGAGAGAGGTAGTAATACTAGTAAACTACTGCCAAACATACCGTACCTGTTTCAAGTTCATACTACAAAGGAGTAAATAAGATGTTAACATTTAAACTTGTGTGTGTTAACAAAAAAAAAAAAAAAAGAATCATGTAAGCCTTCAAAAGTGATACCGATGTTGATTTTCTATAGAATCTGATTCATAGGTCTCCATTAGCCCTGACATTAAAAAACTCTTCCCAAGTTTTCTCTGTCTTTTTCAGTCCGACTTTTAATCTCTGATTTTATTATTCATTGTTTCAGAGGTAGACATCATTCCAGAGGTGAACACTGTTGATCTCATTTCTTCCACAGCAATGATGCTTTAGGGCAAAACCTGTCACCAGCAGCTTCTCCAGTGCTGCTGCCTTCCCTGACCCCATGAGTAAGGACACAAGTAAAATAAAGGCTGGGCTTTATAAACCATCAAAGACAGCTCATTAAATTTAGCTCGTTATATTAACTGGTTGAGAATATAACAAGAACTGTCCGTAATTTTCCGTGAAATTTCCCTTGTGCTCTAGTCACAGAGATAGCACTGGGTACCCTAGGAATTTAAACACTTCAAGGTGTTGCACTGTCCACTTCACCCTCTCTCTACTCATCTCTTCTCACTTTCTCATGCCTTTTTGTCTCATTTGGGCTCTCGCATTTTACTGTCCCGACTGTTAAACAGTTTCATGCTACAGATACACATTAAACAGTTTGGAATATCTCTTTAGTTTGGCCTCAAGGAATAACTGATTACTAAGCTGGAGCCACAGAGTATTTACACACCTACCTACAAGTCAGAGGCTGCTCACACTTAGCGTACGGGTGCAGCAGAGAAGTGGCCAAACTGGAACAGACAACAGGACCATCCATCCCAATGTCTTGTCTCCAAGAGTGACTGAGAGTGAATGGTGAGGGAAGAGTGGACAAGCCTGTAGAGGGGCTGCACTCAAGTCTGCCTTCATCAAAGGGGGCAAAATGTCTTAAGTCAAAGTGGCTTATTGGACATGGTCCAAAGAGATGCCACTGTTCACAATCGGGAATCGTGATCTGAAGTGCTCTGGGAGTTGAGGCACAAAGTTCACATCCCGTCTATATCTGTAGGAGTTCACATGCACATCTTTTGTCATCCCAGAAAGTACCCCACTGTCCAAGTAGACTAGGTCAAGTTGTTCAACCTCTCCCCATTTGAAACTGCACTTGCTAGTCCATACAGGAACACCAAAAGCGCATTTGTGAGCCTTTCCCTTCTAAGTCAAAGCTATCAGCCAACAAGGACACAGCCACGTCTGTGGAGGCGATTTGACTGCAGAGTAAATGTCTAAATTTTGTGTGTGTTTCTATGTGTACATTAAGCCTATACGCTTTCATTTAAATCAAGAGATGTTAGATCAGTAACTGGCAGGAGAATCTGGGAGAGTGTTTTGGCTCAGTCTAAGAGGAGATAAACCAGCTGGTCAGCTGAATCTCTGGCTGTCATGGGAGTTGAGAGACAAACTGGCCATGGCAGACATATCCATAGAGATGACTTAATACAAGGGCCTAATCTTGGACTAGTCCAACCTGTCTGTCTCTGAGACATTTGGAAATCTTTGATTTATTCACAGATTATGTGGCAGATGTTGCCTTGAACTTTTCAGGTGTGCTTCGGGTGTGTAGAACTGATTGAAACAGTAACGGTGGTTTTAGGTTAAAGCATGTTAATTTCTACTTTTCATCAGAAAGGATGTTCTGAGAACGCAGTGTGTTGGCTAAAACAAGGGAAGGAAACAGGAAAATGTTACAGGTTCTTCACTTACCCCGTATGAATTTGTGCATTTGTAATGGAACAGCATCTCACACTTTGACAGAGATGTGTGCATGGGTTCTAGTGATGTTTTCTCTGGGGATAAGATGTGCTGAAATGTCTTTTCATTTCAGAAGGAGCACATTTGCTCTTACAATGGAGTAATGTCATAGTGATAATTAATCCTTCAAGAAAGTATCAGTGTCAGAAAGCATTTCTTTAGGAAGCAAGAAATGAATAAGCATGTAACCGTGCACAGCTGATGTGAACTAAAATGACGACCAGAAAGCATCAATTTATCTTGCTAATGCTCTGCTCATTTGAAGGCTACACAAAGGCAAGAGATCAAAACAGATTCTTTTTCAGTTCCAAAAAAAAACCCAAAGCCACTTTGCATGGATAAATCCTGCAGGGTTTTCATTAGCTACAGGATTTCTTAAATTCTTCCCAAAATAAATATCAAATAGTGAGGAGGCACCACCAGGAAACCAGCTGTGTTGGCCCAGCTAAAAGCAGAAAAACTAGTTCTCTGGTAAACTTGGTTCAGCTTGTATTTTGTTACAGCTTTTCTCCCTGGAGAAGAGGAGGGACTAGAGAGAAATAGGAATTGTAGCTCTAGGAGGAACATTTGTCCTGCTTGCTTATCCCAGGTTTTCATGTTATATAAACAATTGTAAATGGAAGGAAACCACTTGTTCAGTGAGCAGTGGAAGCGAAGAGCCTGCTTTCCTCCGGATCCACGCCTGCACCCCCATGCCCCCGCCGTGCTGGCACCCAGGCTCTCACTGACACAGGGATGGGAGGTGCTGCTGGCTTTGGGACAGGGGGAGCAGCAGGCTTTGAGGAGGCTCTGCAGCGGGGCCATGCAGCTCACAGTGCCTCTCAGAGCTGCCTGGCCTTGGTCTTTGCGGACAGTGGGGTAGAAATACTGAGGAAATAACAGGGGGGAATGATACTACTCAGATAATAACGTCAAGGCAACAGCGAGAACACTGGTACCCTGGAGATAAGAGCTGTACTGTGTAGTTTCCTTTGCTGCTTTGCTCCCCTGCGTGGTTTCTAAATCCTGTGGTAGGCTATGCTGATTGAGCCGAGATCTCTTTTCTCTGTAAATGCCTTTAATCTATCTGTTTCCAAATCCTACATCTAATCACTCTTCAAACTTTGCAGCTTGATGAGAGTTTTAAATGTATGACCACATAACTGTAATGCTAATGAAAAAAAAACCCATGTATGTTTTATTAACATTCTCGTTTTCTATCTGATGCCAAGTAGTGTAGTGTGAAGGCTGAACAATACATTTGTCAGCCAGAGGCTTGTACACGTGCATTACTGAGAGATTTAGATTGCAGTAACTGGAATGAAAAGCTCCTTTGTTGCTGTTGTGACATGATGTCATGGAGAAGCGTGCTGTCACAACTTAAAAAACACTGCGGCAGTTCTTAGAGCTCATGTCCTGAAAACAGCATTGTCTCATGCAATAACATAACTGTTATGTTACTGAATTTGCCATCCAATACATTTATTGCTGTTTCTGCTTAATGTCCTATTTGGGGTTTTTAAGGCCGAGAAACATTTGAAATGTCATTCTGATAATTCCTGGAAGGTCACATGAGCTGAAAACCCGCTTTACATGCTCCTTTTGTGCAGGCACCCCACCCTCCACTGAACAGCCAGCTGGCCCGTACCCATTCATGGTTGACTCAGATGATGGGAGGAAGGTGCCAGTGGTGCAAGCTTACGCTTATGGAAAGTATCTTGGTTACTTAAATGTTACATTTGACAAGAAAGGAAATGTAGTTGAAGCAGTTGGAAACCCCATTCTGCTGGACAGCAGTGTTCCTGAAGGTATGTGGAACAGACCTCTGAATTTGCCTGCAGCACTCTACTGCAATTCAAGTGTTATTATGTTAAATACACAGTACAGCATCGAAGAAGAATCAGGCTTTCTTCCTGAGCTTGCAGTTCTCTTGTGCGTAGGGTTCAGGCTGTATTACAGTTGTACGCGTTTGCCTCTGTTTCTTTTTCTGAGCAGTGGCCTTTGCATATGCACAAATTCAGTGTATGCTTTTGTCTGTTTAAAATGACTGAAAGTCCTTTTGTAAGAGCTTAGATGATACACTACCTTACCATTTGGTAGAGCCCGTTTTAGCTAGCCCTGTAATTCTGATTTAAAAGGTTGAGCACTAATTTACTCTGTTTTGCCGGTGGCTGTGTTCTCCGGGACAGAGTTTAGGGCAATATAGGAAATTGGAAATGTTCCAGAAAAAACCCTCTGGCAATGTGCAAATAAAACACATGAACCCACAACTTCTTTTTTTGAACGCTGATTGTGTTCACTGTTTCAGCTCTGAAGCATGTAAAGAACTGGGAGGAGGAAGGTCTGTTGCTTTCTGTTCATAGCCATCCAAGCTCTGTTACCCTCTTTTTGTTGGCTCTGTAATTACTTAGGGCTGGTTCTCGAGTCTTTGTTTGTTGTCCAGCATTTGCATGTGTGAAGCTTTTTTCTAGGTATGAAGCTGAAAAGTCTTTTTTTCAGACTTTCTAGGTTCTACCCAAGTATTTATGAAATAGATAATTAAAGAATTATTTGTTCATAGATATTCTGATTGACTATGTTATTATCAGTGATCCATGAACGGAATGGGGTGATATAAAGAGACTTTAAATTCTCTCTGTGATGGCAGCAAAACTAAAAATTCAGATACATGGGTGCTCTTACTTCATAAGTGTTGCTATTGCTGCAATTGCTTTAAACTAACAGCTGATACAAAGCAGCGGCGACATTATCTGTATAGACAAGTATCTTTGTATCTGGTATTGTTTTCTTAAAGAATTAGATTTGCATCTGGCAGACACATGTGCATAGGGAATTAATTTCTGTGAGGAGTTTATTCACTGACATTGGTATTTGAGCTACTATTCCTTTTAACACTGCATTAAAGGGGAGGAAGCTAAAAATAGGAAGGAAGAAAAAAAGATATGATGTCAAATATAGACCAAGCTCACTGGTATGTTACAAATTCTCTCACTTGTAAAGGTAGGTGCTACAAACCCTGTCAATCAGAGCTCAGAACAGGACTGGGCAAAAAGTACTTCTAAGTGTTAGGAGACAACCTTTCTGTGGCACAGGAATAGCTTGTTCAGTTGGTTATCTCATCCTGCCTGCTCCCTTTCCGGGCTTTGAAGTTAGTGTAGATGTCATGGCGCTTGAAGAGCCTTTAGGGAGAGTGTGATGTTTTAGAATCATGAAGAGCAGGGTCTTTCCTAAGCTTTGTATTCACTGAAATGTCACTAATATGAGATACACGTGATGCTTATTTTGCACTTTTATACTACTTTATAGATGAGCACATTAAAGAAGAAGTGGAAAAATGGAAGAAAAATCTGGGGAATTATTCTACAGAGATTGGGAAAACTAGTGTTTACCTGAATGGTACAAGCCAAGCGTGCCGTTTCCAGGAATGTAACATGGGAAATTTGCTTTGTGATGCTGCGGTAAGACATTGCTGCTCCGGGTGGCAATGACATCTAAGTGGTACCCCAGAGCTATTGGATGAAATGCTCCAAACTGTCAGCGCACAGGCTCTGCTGCTTTCCAACACTGTGACACCTAGTGCCTCCCTAGGAAGATCTGGCAGAAGCCAGGCTGTAATGAATCTTGCTGTACAGAGTAAGGAGCAGTTTATTCTTTGGATGAACCCACATATAGAGGGCAGCTCACAGCTGGCTCTGAGACTGCAGTTTTAAGAGACATGGTAGTCTGACCTAATGAATAAGTATTTATGTTATAGTGGGGCTGAAGGTAATATCAAAGAAGATACAAAACCTTTCTGTCTCTTTTAAGTCTCAGATTGTATTTGCTGTAACTTTCCAGAACCTAGAATAAGTGAAGATGAAAAAGCAATCTAAACATTTTCCTTTGGTAGCTTTATGAGAACGTTGGACATCCAGATAAAAAGTCGTGGAACCATGTTTCAATGTGCATCCTGAATGGAGGTGGGATACGGTCACCCATTGATGAACAGAGCGCTAACGGTATGTAAAATGACAAGCTGAATGACACCTTTATCAAAAAGGAAGCATTGAAGCATATTGAATAGCAATACATGCAGCTACATCAAACTCAGATTTATTAGTCTTGATGCTTGCTGGATGATAAAGACGTAGGTTCTTTGACTGGGACAATGTATGTGATTCTCACCTCTCCTGGCCCTTATTGAATTTTATTTGCCCCATTCCTTGTCAAAAATGTATTGTTAAACAACCTAAAATAATGTTGTAAACTTTACAGAACTCGGCATTAAGTCTCATTCCCCCAGGTAGCATTACTGTGGGAGATTTGCTGTCTGTTTTGCCATTTGGAGGTCGTTTTGATTTGGTGAGGGTAAAAGGCTCCACTCTGAAAGAAGCTTTTGAGCACAGTGTGCACAGATATGGAAAAGGAAGCGGAGAGCTGCTGCAGGTTGGAGGTATGTTTTCTTCCTTCCTCTTCTCAATTTTCCAAGCCCTTCTATTGGCCTTGTTTGTATTATGCCTGTCTAAGAATGGAAATCAAGGTGGCCACATGTGCCAGCCCTCTGCCTTACACGTGCCAGCTGACTGCTTATCCTGCATGTGTTTAATGGAGTCACTGCAGCACGTGGCCCATCACTGTTCCCATCAGCAGAGACAGGATTCCTGGTTGGTTCAGTAACCTGTAATGGCAGCAGTTTAACACTTCAGTGAACTCCAGGAAGATAACTAATTGAGTATAGCTGTAATACACTAATAGCTACAATAAACTGGGTTTCAGTTCACTGGCAGCCTACCCGAAGCCCCAGACTGGATATCTCTGCCAGTTACTGCCAAATTTGTTTAGCAAAATCATTTTGTGCCATTGTCCAATGATTGCTGACAGTTTTACAGTTAGTCCAACTGGGCTATGGAATTGCTGCAGTGACTCCCTAAATATTTCAGGGATGAAGAGTTAATATTAAAAACATGTGCATTTCTTGAATTGCAGTTCCCCACGTATTTATCCAGATGTATACTAGGCTACAGTCATGTTTATTGCTGGTCTCTTTGTGATGCCGTGCAGATTTTATTGTTTATTTAATAGAAAAGCTAAACAAGGGCAGGGGCTGATGGATTATCCCCAACTCCCCCCCCCCCCCCCAGTGCCTCTCCACTCAAATAGCCTAATGCTGGAGGTGCTAGAGCTCGTATGATCTACAACCCCCACATGCCAAGGACACAACCCACATCTCTCACTTCCCACCACTATGTTCTTAGGTACTGCTACGGTAAAGCAGTATCAGCCCCTCTGTTTGCTGCCTTCTCACAGAAGATAGCTAGTAGCTCTGGAAAGGGCTCAGGACAGAAGATCCAGAGCAGGAAGAGAGCCAGGGTTGGAAGAGCCTCTGTGCTTTCTAAGCTGCAGTGGCTTCCTGATCAGGAAATTCTTGGCAGAGCTGTTGTGGGGGCCTCACTCTCCCCAGAGTTTGACTGAGGAAGGCTGACAGCTAGAAACGTTACTGCTCCTACTGCAACTTGCAGTCCTGGCTTTCTTTTTCAGGACACTGCCTATTACCCATAATAGCTGCTAAATTAGGGTGGCTGGCTTTAAAAGAAGTCATTTCAGCCAACAAGCCAGGGCAGTGAGAAAGCATATGACTACAGAAATAAGGGAAGGTGTTTTTGTATAACTGTATCCTAGGTATTTTTATATTGCAGTTTCCTAATCTCATAACTTTTCCTTCGTGACTCCTTGGATTAGTGACAAGAACAGAGAATAAGTAACTGAGGTGGGACAGTGCTTCAGCATTTCTCTAACATCATCAGTTTTCTTGCATAAAAGTTGAGTAGTGTGCAAGGAAAATAGGGCATTAACTGGCGTAATTCAGAATGACACAACCTCTCGGGCTACTGTTAACCTCTCAGTTAATGTAAAGAATCAGGTGAAGATGACAGAGGATGATACCCCTAGCCCTGGATGTTCAACAGGTGCTGCATAAAGTGGCATTTCACCGTGTATTTTTGTAGGCATCCACGTGGTCTATGATCTCTCCAGAGCCCCAGGAAGCAGAGTTGTTAACTTAGAAGTGCTCTGCACAGCCTGCCGTGTCCCAGCCTATGTCCCACTCCAGATGGACCAAATATATAATGTGACTCTTCCATCCTATATGTTATTTGGAGGTGATGGCTATCATATGCTGAAAGACAAAAATCTGGGATACAGTAAAGGTAAGTATGAGACCCAACAGGGCAGCAGATAAACAATTCCCAAAAGTTGAAAGATCTTTATATAGTACAAGTCTCAGACTTTTTATTTTACTGGATAAATTATTTTCTAGTCTGACTTCTTGTTTGGTTTTAGCCAGTAGTTATGGTCCTTTTTAGTTATAGCACAAAAGGTTCAAAGAGAAACTGAGCCTCATCTGTTCAGCACTGCTTAGAGAGTGGTTCTGAGATCAGGATAAGCCAGAAAAGGAGCAAAACCACATACGACCTTGCACATGTACTCATTAAAAAACAAAGCATCAAAAAAGAAGATGCTATTTTCTTTAGCCTTTAAATTTCCACTTGATAGAAGTATTTGCAAAGACAGAATGATCACCTCTACTACTGAAGGACACGCAGCTCAGGCAAGGGGACGGATGCTGAGCTGCTCTGCGGGAGTCAGCCTGCCCCTCCAAAAGCAGCAGGACTCTGGCAACAGCCACCCTGCTAGAGACCTAAAAAGGAAGTGTTTTGCAATGCTGTGTGAAGCTCCTCTGAAGCTGCATGCAAACTGTTAGAAACTCAGTGTTCATCCAATGGACACATACATCCCTTAAGACAAAGGAAACCTTGAAAAAACTTTTGAGATGAAAATTGATTATTTCTGAAAACACAAAGAGGATGTAGTGCTGTGGTTACAGGGAAAAAAAGTATCTCCCAGGAGCACATCTGTTTTGCCAAACTTTTAATTTCATGTGCTCTGCTTCTGGATGGTAAAAGCATGCTTTTACAAAAAAAAAAAAAAAAAAAAAAAAAAAAAAGTATAAAAAATCCCTTTGAACCTGTATTACAGCTCTTCTTTTGTTTCTACAAATGTTTCAGTTTAAAATAGATTCTCAGATTGGTGTTAAAGCCTACAGCTTGCAAATTTGGGGAGGCTGTCCCTCACACTAATTACCTGTTCATGCAGAAATAAATTCACATATAGAGAAAGCACAAGAAATCATAGAATGGTTTCAGTTGGAAATGACCTTAAGATCACCTTAAGGTCCAACCCCCCTGCCATGGGCAGGGACATCTCATACTAGACCATGTCACCCAAGGCTCTGTCCAGCCTGGCCTTGAACACCATCAGGGATGGAGCATTTATCACTTCTCTGGGCAACCTGTGCCAGTGCCTCATCACCCTCACAATGAAGACCTTCTTCCATGTATCTGATCTAAATCTTTAAATCCAGGTTGGATGGGGTTTGGGCAGTCTGGTCCAGTGGAAGGTATCCCTGCCTGCGGCAGGGGGGTTCGAACTGGGTGATCTTTAAGGTCCCTTCAAACACAAACCATTCTAGGATTCTGTGATGATTCTATGAATTTTAGACAGGTTCTTAAATGTTAGTTAAGAGCCAGGCTGCTGCAGAGAACTCTTGTTTTGTCTGTTTGTTTAGGTGAACCTGATATTGAAGTTGTTACCCGTTACCTCCAGAGAATGAAGAGAGTTTACCCAGCAGTTGAAGGTCGAATAAAGTTTTCTTCTGGATGTCTTATTGAAGCAAGTCTTACCCTGATTTCTGTATTGTTCACCATAACGTTCTTGCATACTTGATTTTTGCTTACTGTGTTTCCATTTAAAGTGAGGAAGGCAGGCAGAGATGATGCCAACAAAGGGAAAAGAGAACTGTTCCCTTTTCTTAAACCTTAAAATGAATGTGTGTTGAGGTTTCTGCTTGTCAACAGTAAACAGCACAAGCCATTGTTTTTAATCTGGTAGAGGCATTGAAGCACATGGTGCAGCAGAATGAGAGGGCAGAATTCATAACTTCTCTTAGCTTGAATCTGCAGGTACCTGCAATTCGGTTTGAAGTTTCAAGGAGCAAAGTTCCAGGGAATACTCATTGTAAAACAACCACTGACCAAAATGGGATGTTTTTAACTTGTCATTTTTTAGCTACTTTAGATAATGAGTTGATTGAGAATCTGGTTCCAGTAATGTAAACAAGCTTTTAAATCTCCACTCAGGGTTAAAGCTCTCAGTCTGCTATTTCTACTTTGCTTCCAGTCATATGTGTTGTAGAGCTGGATTAAACTCGGTGTCATTAAAAACATGGGGTCCATTTACATGCAATTGAAAAAAGTTTTTCCAATTTTCCTTTTGAAGATGCAGCATCTCACTTATGTTTTCCGTTAATAAATAATGCAATGAAAGCTTCATTTGATTTGCATCAATTTAAACAAACTATATACTTCACTATATAATATGATCAGTTTGGAGACTGTATCCAAGTGAGAAAGAACACTATCTATGATTATGGTGCATCTTTATATGAAAACGTTTACACCTTTTTCTAAAGACAAAAGCACAGGACTCCTACCCATTACTTATCAGCAGCATTCAGAAAGAATGTCACATGTGTATCGACTCCTTTGGAAGTAGCCCAGTAATAGGGCTTTTTACAGCAGAACCTAGCTTTATGACAATTGTAATCATAACTCAAAAGCCTATCTCATCTATGGCAAGACTGTGTTTGAGAAACACACAGTTCTAAGAGATGGGCTAATGAGTAATGGAGCTTTGAGCAACCTGGTCTAGTGGAAGGCATCCCTGCCCATGGCAGGGGCGGTTGGAACTAGATGCTCTTTAGGGTCCCTTCCAACACAAACCGTTCTGTGATTCTCTAAGTATACATTCAGAAATCAGATTAAATGCTAAGTGACATTTCTGACACTTCATCAAGAAGTGATTGCTTATAATATAATGCAAGCAATGATTATTTTTATAAGATCATTCACACTGGAATTCTCACATCACGTTTCCATGTTGTTTATTGCCAAATTAAACTGATGAGTGTTCTGAATAGACCTGCTGTGTTCTTCTGGGAAGTGCACTACACTTTTGCAGATTGAAGCTACTCACTTCTTAAATTCACTGCACCTATGGATTTCCAGGAGAAGGTAAATCATGATAAACATTCAGTGTGTATAACTTTCAAGGTCTCATTAGTTTTCACATAAATTCAAGGGTTGTGCATGAAAATATCTGAACTATGCAGCTGCATTAGGTAAGTTGTTTATCTCCCTGTTCTAACAACAGCTGACCTTGACATGCTACTTATAACATGGCATTGATGATTTGTCAATACCAGCCCCTGAAGTTACTAATTTACAGAATGGTCTTCCCCAAATCAACATAAAGCCAGTAACAGGGAGTGCACTTACAGACAGAACCATACCCACACACCTGTTTTTAAAGAGCTGTAACAACTACTTTGGCATACCCAGAGAGAAGGAACACTTTTACCTCCTTTAGACAAACAGAAGGAAAAAGTAAGCAAAAGTAATACAGAGAGCTAACGCAAACTGTATTGACAACACCAGTATTGCATCAGAGTTTGCAAGAAGGGAGAAAATGGGCATTGTCTGAAAAGAAAAAAAGAGAAATGCTTATTAAAGTATCTGTATTGTTCTGTGAGTAAAACTTCTTAATTATCCACGCATGGAAGTCCTTTTCAGACTCTCTTGTATAAAGGCTTGGCCAACAAATTTAGATGGATAGGAAAATTTTTCCACACATTTTTATACCACTACATGTTTAGAGAATGCTAGGGATGGGCTTGCATCCTCTCTTCTAAGCCTGCTAAGAGGATGAAAAAAACCCAACAAAACCAGATAAGAAACTGCACATAAATAAAGCCTAAGGTAAAAGTCAGCTCCACTTTTCACACCCATTATTACTTTAAGAATGCTTTAGATTTGAAGTTCAGGTATTAAACTAAATTACACACATGATATTCCTTGCTCACAGAAAGCGTGAAGGCCAAAGATAGTTCTGAGATAATTTATGTGCAGTAGATTCAATCATGTAATTTTGTTTAAGAGAAGAAATAAGTAAGATTTGTTAAGACAGTTAAAAATAAGTTCTTGAGAGCATCCTACAACTTACTCCAAACAATTTTTTTCTACGTATCCCTGAAGAAAAACAACAGCAATTGCTCTTCTAGCAAAGCATACGTTGGCTGCTCTCCCGGCTGTCTTATGTCATCCTGTAATTTCACATGAAGAGATTTTGAGGAAATGAGTTTGACTTTTACTGGTAACAGCTAAATAGTTTTAAATTAAAAAGTACAGATATAGTATTTACCTGTAATTGGTATTAAACTTTAATGTCTTTATTGCATAAAGAGATCTTTTTAGAACTTAAATTTTAGGTTATTTACAAGAAAATGTACAATGCACAGTTAAAACATCGTATGTCCATTACAACAGTGAACAGCAGGTGTTTCTACTGGTTGTCCAGCAAGGTCCCTCCATTCACATCCAACATGACACAGAGCTGCCTTCCTTCGGACCCTGTTAAGCAGTAATGGAGGGAAAAAACAACTTATGAAGTTTGAAAATGCATATTTACATAAAATAACTAAACTCAGCTGCAATGATTAATGGTATCTGAAAACATCCACTTGAAAGCAGAGTTAAGAGAAAGGCACCTGCCTGCAGTTTTTAATACTATTTCTCAAAATAAGTATTTTGTTCCTTCTTGGGATGTTCTAACTAGTTCAGCAATCCTAACTGCTACACACAGTCTTCTAAACACTGCAATTCTCTGCTCTGGAAATGGCATTGACATGGTCTTTTTTCAACTGGATTTCTTTCCCTGCTCAGCTAGGAATGCTTCTCCTCTCTCAGCTGTCCCTTTTTCTTGTATCCTGCCTGACGGACTTCGTAGGGACTGGCTGTATATTACACCAAAGACAAAACTCATCACAGGTGTTTTTCAGCTCTTGTCTTTAAAGCTTGTTCACTTACACACGCTGACATTAAACATAGCATCTATTGCGTGATCCAGTATATATCCGCACTGGTACACGTATCAGGATAGACCTCCAAGGTATCATCAGATCTCAAGAGTGGGAAGCAGGTTGACTAATTGAATTTTTCCCACCTCTCCCATTGCTGTTTCCCCTGTTGACAGAGGAGTGCCCGAAACAAAGACTTCCAGGATGCCCAGTTTCCCCTTTACATGCTGAAGTACACAGTTCTGTGTTAGCAGCAGCTTGCACTCTGCCCCATCATCCAGATCATTAACAAAGATGTTAAACAGGACTGGACCTAGAACTGACCCCGGGATACCTCCCTAACTACTGGTGTCTAACTAGACTTTATTCCACTGATAACCACCCTCTGGGCCTGATCAGTGCTTTAAAGACTATTTAAATGCCTAACATGCCAAGCCTTTAGTTTCTTCAGCATCAACTGAACAAAGCCGATGCTCATAGATATGTATTATTAGCTGCTGAGACACAAAACAGCTCAGCAGAGTAAAACAGCTAAGGGCTAAGTCAGGTACTTCCTGCAGCACACAAGTCTCCAAGCTACCTCCTTGGTTGGTTGGGTCTTCTTTTGTTTTTAACTGTTTGAACACTGAGGCGAGGAGGCAGCTATAGAGATGGTGCACAAAGTAGGTTAGATTTGCTAAGCAGGCCTCATTTCAGCGAGAACAATGGAAGGTGCCCCAGCTTGTTCTGACATCCACCATTAGTTTCTGTTTATCATCCAAAATAAATGGCTGCTGGCACTCTGCAATCCTCAGACACAGGGCACATGCAATGAACATCTATTCTAAGTGAGGGGTTTATTTGTTTTTTTTTTTAAATCTAGTTAACTAGCTAACATCTCCTGCTTACCATGGAGACCACACAGTAAAATTACTATATAAAACTCAGTGAAGGTTTTATATACGTAAGTACAAATACCACATGGATCACAAACCTAGTGATATGCATTTATATAGCACTTTGTGCTGTGTGAATTCTTTATCTGTGTAGTTGGAGTCAACACTGCAGTGACTAAATTAGAGGTAAGAAGCCCTCCTGCCAAATATTCTTAAGAAAAATGCTGAAGCTCAACCTGGGCTCTGCATCTGGAATTCACTTCCTAAAGCAGGAAATGCGTTGAAATACAATTCAGCAAAAAAATGGAGACAATTAATCAAAGAGAAAGGCACAAAGATCCTGACTACTTATTGCCCTGTCCAAGCCTACTGAAAGGAAACTGACACTTTCTGTATGTGAGACAAATGGGCCTAAACTGATCTGGAAAGAGCTAATCAACAAAAATGTAGAATCCAGATTTTGATGATTTTAATACTTTAATAAAACACATATTTCCCACCAAATTTACAATTAGTATTAAAAGGGAGCAGCAGCAAAAATACACCAACAACCAAGACTCATTAGCAGCTTGAAGAATTCTGCAGGTCCTCAACAGAGTTAGCACATTACCTTACTTAGCTCTGGAAAGAGCTCTTGAATCCCAATGTCCAGCAGAACATAAGTTAACTGAAAGAAAATAAAGAAAATAAAGAAAATAAAGAACACTCCAAGGTAAAACTGCTGGGTTTTATTTTAACTCTGAATTAGAGCTCACTCCTCTGCTTGAGCCATATATTCACTCAGGAAATTCTGAGCTAAAAGGCAGGTTTCTCACATGTTCCAAATTACCTGTTTGTTGAGCACTGGTTGCTGCATTCCATCAAACAGAAGCCTGATGCCTTCGTATTTAGCCTCTTCCCCAATACACTTGCCTATTAAATCTAGACCAGATACCAACAAGAAATAACGTAAGTCATTAGGAAGCACAGCAAAACAGCTATACAAGGCAGTTACAGAGCTCCAGTAATTTAAAGAAATAAAGCTTAAATTATAGAAAGTTCAAGTTTTATCCACCTAAAGCAGTACATGGAAAACAAACGCTCCTTTGCTTCCACCTTTATTCCTCCCTTTCTTTCAGGGCTGCACACCTAAGTAGTTACTACACTTTTTATAATATCAGTGTATTTCCTAATGCATCCTTTGATAAATCACAAACTGATTTCTTTTTATTACACTCTGAATAACTTAGCAAATGGGCCCCTGGTTTAGAGAGTGTAAGGATAGCTCAGATTTGTCTTCCAACTTTACAGCGTGTCTTTCTCAACCCAGTTTTCATCTGGATAAAATACAAACCATAGGAGCATTCTAAAGTTGAAAAATTATGGTATTAAGTACATTTGTAATGCTCTTGATTTCCATCATGTCCTTATTAATCACTATGCTACAACCTTAGTCAGCAACACTTAAGTGATGGAACTGAAGTCTGGAATTTTTACCCCTAGTATTTTAGTCAAATCTTAGCAGCGTAAGTATTTTTTGATTTGGAAAGCTCTGTGACTGTATTTGGGTTGTATATCTGCTTGAATAATTAACCATATTCACACAGAGAGCCATGAAATACAGAACCTGGAATGTATCGCATCATTTCTTCAAAAGTCTGCTTTGCTCGCTTCTGTTTATCCTGGAGAGAGCGAGGTTCAGTATTCTCACAGAACACGGCATCTGCAGCGAAGACACATTAAAAACCCTCCCTTTTAGGCACTTATGTATCACTGCCATCTAAAATATCTTTTGGATTATGGCTTCTGAGTTGAGCTTCTTTTTTGTATGGTCTTGACTGGAAGGGAATTCTAGTCTTGCCAGGTAATAGCCTTTCGCTTACATTAAGCTGATAGAATCCGGAATACCTCTCCTGTTTGGAAGACAACCATCTTTTCCCAGTTTGTTTCCACTCTTTTTATATTTTTACAGCATTATGTTCTAGGTTTAAATCAATTATAGTTTTGGGTTTTTTATGATCTCCATACTTACAATTTAAATTATACTTTCAAAACTATAAGCAATACGTATACACCTTGTGCAAACCCACTATCTTGAACTAACAAAAATTTCAGATTTACATATGAATGAGAAATGCTCTTCATCAGAAATACAAGGCACTCAGGTTTTAGGCTCTGAAAGACTTATTCCTGTTCCTTTTTTGTCTTTCACAAGTGCTCTTTTTGGCTTGATAAGGACAGAGCTGTCAGGATACCAGAGCTTTGGCCAGATGTGTTGTTTAGATGAGAATGCAGTCAGATAACACTTTCCTATAGTTGTGAGATAATGTTACTATTCATAATACATTTTTCTGTAATCATCACTGACAGATAACATAGCTGACTCAGCATCTTTCCACAACAAACTTTTGGAATCTCTTTAGAGGCCACTTGATTTTTAAGATTTCATTTGCTTCCTCAAGCATTGCAAAATTTAGTCCTTGGAAACATAACAGAAGTGATCTCAAATATCAAACTAAAGCACTTATTTTCACATCAAAGATGTAATTTTTACGAACCTCTTAGCAGTGTTATCAGAGAAACCATCCGGTGCTCCTCAGATAGCTGTTCTAACTTACAATGCAAGTAATAGTCTGTGTACAGTTCCAATGTATTTTTGAAGAGAATTCTTCCTCCCATCAAGAGATGATGCAGCCAGTCAGGAATGTGGAAAACTACCCTACCTGCAAAGTTACAGTGACACACGTTTATCAGGTTCTCCTAATACTGATGACAAAGAAATCACTTACTCAAAAGAAAAAAGAAAGACTGCAAACAAGAAAGTAAATGTTAGTATTGTTAGTGCAACACCAAAAAAAACCCAGCATTCTCCAGATTGCTTATCAAATACTTCCTACTTCCCTTAGCTATTTTTATTAATTAGCTACCAAAGCATACAAGCAACCTAGGCACATCCGAGACAAGGGAAGGGTCCTACTCCCATAGCTCGTACTCTGAGATAAGGAACAAAAAGAGATAAAACAACTGAGGAATAATGAATGATAGATTATGAGATTTTAGCACAGCAATGAAGTCTTTTTAAAAAAATGACTGTTCCTAAATTGTATATTGTTAAGCTTGCAAGTGCTGAATGGGTGCTACAATGGAATTTTATTTCTTACCAAAGAACATGAACTTCTTATTTAGCATGAAGCATAATTAAGAGAAATCACTTCTTACCGATATACATTAAATAGTCATAGACCCCTTCTACAGTCATCATTTCCATGAAGTAGTTCTGATTTTGTCGTCTTTCTGTATTCTCAGACCGGTTTGCATTATTCTTGAATAACTCATTGAAAAGCTAAAAACAGAAACATCAGACTAAAAACAGTGCAAAGGCAAAAGGATAGCCATCAGTTCTTTGGGTTTGTATTTTCTTTTTTAACTAGAAGTAGCTTTCTTCCAGAGCTTTCAGAGAAAAAAAAGTAATAAAACAAAAAAATAAATCAGTTTTCCTTTTTTTTTTTTTTATTTCTTTTTTCAAAACACTTCACTTTCAAAATGGAGGGAAATAACCTCATTACACTACAGTGTTTCACATATGCATATAATTTCATATATATAACAATGTTACATTAAAATAGTCACATCACATTACATATTGGCAACATGTCACATATTGCCAAGATACCCAGCAAACAAAACACCTGGAATCAACAAATCAGCAGGGTGAACAAGACATTAATTAATGAGCCCTTTTGATCCCGGTACCTTCATGTATCCAGACTTATCCCAGGCTTTCATTCCTTTGATGCACCCCATTCTACCAATAAGGGGCATAAAGGATAAGGAGTCTGTCAGCCTTAAATCACCGAGGAACCATACGACATCCAAGTGTTCCTAAAATTTCTCTTTGGCTACCATATTGGAACAGGTTGCCCAGAGAAGTTGTGGCTGCCCCATGCCTGGCAGTGTTCAAGGCCAGGCTGGATGGGTCTTTGAGCAACCTGGTCTAGTGGGAGGTGTCCCTGTCCGTAGCAGGGGGTTGGAAGAAGATGATCTTTAGGATCCCTTCCAACCCAAACCATTCTGTGATTCTGTGATGATTTTGAAATAAATACAATAGTTTCTGGACAAAATAGACAACTTACAAAGAGAAAGCCCTTTTTCCCCTGCCAGCTTGATCATTTATAGCAAAAGCTTCATAAATCTTGGGGAGTTACTGAAGTTTTGGTTTCTTTCAATTTATTCCACTTCCCATTTTATTCCTTTATCCTTCTATTTTCCCATGTTACCACCACCACAATTCCTCCATTTCCTCGCCTTTGGTTCTTCCCAAAAGATATCATTTTATAATACTTGTAAAATCCCGCAAGGCTTTTCCCTGCATCCCATTAAGGAGTACCACCTAGGAGGTACTCCTTCTGCCCTCCCCCAGGTGTGTGGGCTCCAACAACTGAAAAGGATTTCTCTGATCCCGAGGCTCTCCACATTTAACAGTACCTAGCAATCAGCATTAACAGTTTATTTTAAATTATCTTATCCCAGAAAATGTTGATGTAAAGATAGAAAAGAATTTATACAAAATACTCCACATTATGAAGAGAAAGTTCGAAAGTTTATGCCAGGCTTCTAAAAATACAACCCAGAACTAGAAGCAAATGGAATGTAATTATAGTGCTGCCTTGCCCGAGATGATTGCTACTGACATGGATTTTTCTGCATTGCTCCCAAATTAAAAATAATTCCAAGCAACAGGAAGTAATTTGATTATACGTATCTCACTTACTGTAGCACAATTCTCCCTGAAATATGTAAGTCCATAAACCATATCCAAATCACAACAGGCTCCGAATCATGCAAGCCTCTGAACAGAACGGCCTGCATTCTTAGGAAAAATTGCATCAGGAAATCTGGCAAGACGCAGGTTTTGACTCATACTTCTTTAGGCTCACTCTTTTGTTATGTGCTGAACTGCTGGTATTATCTTCACAAAGTTCACTCAAACTAAACAACACCAAGTTATTACATAAATTACATGAAAGAGCCAATATGGTTAATGCACTGGTGGATGACTGGTATCCAGGAAAAGTAACAAACCTAAAAAGAACACATAATTATTCACGCCCACTGTATGAAAGCGTCCCTGGTATGTTGTTTAAAAAAACCTGTATAAACTGAAGTCTATATCCTCCTCTACTCTGAAACTAAGACACTAGAAAAATCTTAGTTGAATTACTGTAATTTAAACAAGAGCCTCATTTATTTTTAGATACACCCCATGACCTGACAGAGGCGATACATACTGAGCCAAATCAAAGCAGCCCATTGTGCAATGTAGATGTAGGTTCAGAGGAGCGTGTACAGGCCAAACTAAATCATTAACAGCAGTCTGGAAGGTGATCTATAAAAAAACCCCTATCAAACATGAAGGCCATCTTAGGGCAAAGCTTTTTGACTTTCAAAAGTTATCTCAACTTCCACCCAAACCAGAAGCAAGCAGCTTTTGAATGTTCTATGTAGCCTGGGGAGCAGGCTCCCCAGAAGCACTCCGGGACCTAACTGGGGTGAGAACCAGCAGTCGGCTCTTCCCATCATTTAGATTTCTTAGAATTAGATTTAGATAAGATGCTAGGAAGAAATTATTCCTTTTGAGGGTGGTGAGGCCCCGGCTCAGGTTGCCCAGAGAAGCTGTGGCTGCTCCATCCCTGGCAGTGTTCAAGGCCAAGCTGGAGGAGGCTTTGAGCAACCTGGTCTAGTGGAAGGTGTCCCTGCCTGTGGCAAGTGGGTTGGAACTAGACTTCCAACCCAAACCATTCTAGGATTCTATGGTATGTCTGGACATGAATCATCTATCTTGCACCTTAAATATAATGGTTCATTCATCATTGTCGAGCTTTGAAAGCTCAAGACTCTTGCACATGGCATTTCAGAAAGCAACAGCAGCTGAATGAATGCCAGAATTACTGAGCCAATGTGCAGTTTTCATAAAGTCTATACTTTGCACTAATACAAGCATGTATCCTACAGTCATTAGCAATGTGTTTCTGAAAGATGCAGCAGTCATAACACAAAGTGTCATTACATCTCTGTTTAGGTGTTTTGCACTTTCCAGGATTTTGGCTCAGAGGAAAGCCAAGTGATAAGCATACAACTGGATATCTAATGCAAAAGTTGAGATTATATTCACAATTCAGATAAGCATGGGATTTTGCTTCTAAATGTTTCTGCACATATTAACATTTGAGACATGATACAATGCTCACTGTTGTAATTAGACTAAAGATAGATAAGCAACACAAACTCCAGTGCCCTCATTATTCACCTCTTTAAGATTAAACAGTAACTGTGATTATAACCATGAAATATTCTTAAAAGGCTCTCAATGAGGAAATTCCATGGATTGGTACCAGTTAATAATGGAAGCCAAGCTTCTGAAGTAAATGAAAGATAAAAGGCCTGTATTAAGAAAAAGACCAAACAGTCTATATACTGTACCTTGACGGGAAAAGCTAGCAAAGTAAGTATGAATGCTTACGCAAAGTGCCTAATAGAAAAAAGGTGACTCAATGGTTAGTGAGTGCATATGCAAATATACACCCATACATTCCCAGCAGAGGTGTGAAATTTATAAAGGCAACCATGATAATGAACAATATCCACAGCCAGAGGCATGAACTTTTCCACTGTTTTTCCTGTTCATCTGCAAAGTACAGATGACTATACCAAAATGGTAAGAACAAAGAATGTACATAGTGTCTGAACCACATCACTTGGTGTAATGAAAAGCAACCGTGACTTTCCCCAAGTAACTATGCATAAAACCCCATTATACTGTTTGTGTTCCAAAACCTGTCTTCATTGCTGTTGGCAGGTCATCACAAGCCAGCAGAACAAGGCCTTTGTAGGCATATTTTGCAAAATCTGCATCAACTGAGAAGTCCTGACCTACTCTAGCAAGTCTGACAGAAGTATGTTCAGAAGACAATCATGCTGCTCACAGACCTTCAGAACAGAAACACAGCTGGGATAGCCAGAAATCCTGTTGGTACCCCTAGGAGGGGGGAGCAGGGTTGTTTGTTTGTTTGTTTTCACCAGGGAGGCTGGTAACTCTCTCAATACAGCGGATCTGATATAGGATCAAAACAAATTGCTATTGGCTGTGCTTAAGATTGACTACCCACATTCATTATGTGCTTTTAACTGTTAAGTATTTCCACCAATATTCAAAATACGCACACCAGGAATACCCAAAAGGAAGCAGCCTGCAGAAAAATCTTTCCAAGAAGTAGGCACATTTCTGATTGAACTCAGGCTTTCATCTGCCTCCACATTCTTTCAGGCATTTCTTATTCGGGCTGTTGATGAAGACGTAGCCTGGGTGTACCCTATTCATGGCAACAGAGTTGGCAGCACAAGCACTGGGGAAAGTGTACTGTACTCTCAGCAAATTCCAACACGTTGATACTAGAATAAACAGCCCTCCCTCCTCATAGCAGCCTTCCAGTATCTGAAGGGGGCCTACAAGGATGCTGGGGAGGGACTCTTCATCAGGGACTGTAGCGATAGGACAAGGGGTAATGAGTTTAAACTTTAACTGGGGAAGTTTAGGTTGGATATAAGGAAGAAGCTCTTTACTGTGAAGGTGGTGAGGAACTGGAACAGGTTGCCAAGTGGTAGACGCTACGGACCTGTTGGATAGGGTCCAGAGGAGGGCTATAGAAATAATCAGAGAGATGGAACACCTCTCCTGTAAGGAAAGGCTGAGAGAGTTGGCCTTGTTCAGCCTGAAGAAGACTCTGGGGAGACCTTATTGCAGGCTTTCAGTTCTTAAAAAGGGGCCTTTGAGAAAGATGGGGAAAGACTTTTTAGCAGGGCCTGTTGTGACAGGACAAGGAATAATGGTTTTAAGCTGAAAGAGGGGAGAGTCAGGCTGGAAGAGAGAAAGAAATTCCTTATAGTCAGGGTGGTAAAATACTGGCACAGGTTGCCCCAAGAGGCGGTGGATGCACTATACCTGAAGAGATTCAAGGCCAAGCTGGATGTGGTTCTGGGCAACCTGATCTAATTGAAGATGTCGCATTTGGTCGATGAGAAAATTAACACGAGCCAGCAGTGTGCACTTGCAGCCCAGAAAGCCAACCGTATCCTGGACTGCATCAAAAGGATGGTCGAAGGAGGGGGTCCTGCCCCTCTACTCTGCTCTTGTGAGACCTCACCTGGAGTATTGTGTGCAGTTCTGGTGCCCTCAACATAAAAAGGACATGGAACTGTTGGAACAAGTCCAGAGGAGGGCCATGAGGATGATCAGGGGACTGGAGCACCTCCTGTATGAAGACAGGCTGAGAAAGTTGAGGCTGTTCAGCCTGGAGAAGAGAAGGTTGCGTGGAGACCCCATAGCAGCCTTCCCGTATCTGAAGGGGGCCTATAGGGATGCTGGGGAGGGACTCTTCATTCGGGACTGTAGTGACAGGACAAGGGGTAACGGGTTAAAACTTAAACAAGGGAAGTTTAGATTGGATATAAGGAGGAAATTCTTTCCTGTTAGGGTGGTGAGACACTGGAATCGGTTGCCCAGGGAGGTTGTGAATGCTCCATCCCTGGCAGTGTTCAAGGCCAGGTTGGATAAAGCCCTGGGTGAGATGGTTTAGTGCAAGATGTCCCTGCCCATGGCAGGGGGGCTGGAACTAGATGACCTTAAGGTCCTTCCCAGCCCTAGCTATTCTATGATTCTATGTCCCTGCTCATTGCAGGGGTGTTGGACTAGACCTTTGAAGGTTCGTTCCAACCCAAACTGTTCTATGATTCTGTGATTGACTCCATACAGGTAGCTCACAGAATTCTGGTACAGACTTTTAGCACTCATGCACATCAGCAGGAAGTAAGGACGCCAGGCTGCTGCACAGCGCTTGTATCTTTGTGATTAAGTCATGTGGCAGAACAGAAATGAAACTACAGAACTGAACAACTGAAGTCGATGCCACGTGTCTTTGGGGGGTAGAAAGGGGTGTTACCTCAGTCTACCTTTGGTCTTGCCTTTGGACTGAACACCCTTGGTGCCTGCATTCCAAGACAGTGTTTTCCAGCACAGTTTCATCTGAAATAAATTCAATTAATGAGCTCTAAAACAACTCCCAAGCATGAGAGAAAATGCTATAAACAGAGATGATCAGATTTGCTTTCAAAAAGCATCACTAATCTGAACTAGAACAGTTTGGCAGATTAAACCAGTGTGGTTTACAAATCAAATCCAAGAAGTGACAAGATGTAAATGGCACATTGCCCTGGCACCTGGTACAAAGCTTTGCCCAAGTGTGGACTGACTTGAGAAAGAGAAAACCGTCTTCCAAAGAAGGTGCAAACACCCCGACACATCAGCAAGAGGGATGAATTTCACAATGTAGGTGGGAAGACTCAGCAGAGACCGTAACACATCACACATCACAATCTGGGATATCAGATCTCTAATAATCAGTTATTGATTGATTGGGCGTGTGCACTCTGGTAAACTGACAGATGGGAAATCAGTGATAAAGTAGTCAGCACATTAATTCCTTATGCATACATGTCTCTGCTGGTCAAAATTGGTAGTATAATTTGAGGACAAACAGTTCATAGATCTGATCATTGCAGCATCTGTCTTGCAGCATCACCCCAAGGTAAAGTGTCTGAAGTACCCATCAGTAAGTAATAATTATAGCTCTGCATGAAACATACCGAAATCTGAAACTTTCCACCCAATTACAGCCATTGTCTCCCCCAGACAAAACAGATTTCATTTGGGAAAGAATAGAGAAAATCTGAAATATATGTAGAACCAATTACTTATTCATAAAACAACTACCTAGAATACCTTAGAAAAACAGTGAACTCACTTTCACAACAAGATAGTGAGGAAGGGAGAGCTGGGGCTAGTCTCATCTGTGTTGCTCTCTACAAAGAAAGTCCTGTCATGACAAAAGCACCTCCTACAGGATAATCAGCAGTACCAGCAACAGCTTGGGACTCTGACTCTATGAACTTGTGGCTCCAGAGGAGTGCATACACAGTCAGTGGTGATAAGGAGGTTTTCCCCACAACAGTATTTCTGAAAATGACATTTGAAAACAGAAGGCAGAAACGATCTGTTTTGTTTAAGGAAAACTTAGTATTCCAGAAGGAAAGCTGAAGTGCAGCCAGCTCTTTGCTTTCCTGGGATCACCTTGGTTGAAAAGAATCAGGAAAACCTCATTTCAGAGCCTGAATTTCAGTACACATGCTCTTTTACGAGAATAACATACTGACACTTCAGAGAATAAGCTTACATTTTAACTGAGCAATGATATATATATTTTTTTAACCATGTACAATTCAAAAGGTTTTGTATACCTCTTTAAAGAATTAATTTTGATCCTTCAGTAAAGGTTTTTAAAGCAAAGTACAGAAAGAACCCTGGAATGCCTCAGAGTACAAAGCTTGTTGCTCAATTATATTATTTAAATATGTTAAATGCATTAAAACTACTAACTTCAGTAGCTCCTGACAGAGCATAGTAAAGTATTACCTGATTGTTCACAGCGTGCTGTAGTACACTGTCAGCTGTTTTATAAAAAACATCTGACGTATATATGCATATATTGCTTCTGGCACAAGTCAAAACCTCTACATATGAGTTTTAAATCTGCTGATACATTTATACCCCTTTAATTAGACAACAAGAGCAAAATATCTTAACCTTGGAAATGGTGTCCAAGGTAAGGAAGGACTTGAAATGAAAGCTACTAATTTTGCGTGCACACGTATGTAAGCTGACACTACAGTATTGGCTGTAGTAATTCAGACTTCGTGTTTAGAAGATGAAATCTAAACGAATGGCTAAATTTAACTGCCATTATACTCGATCAGTATAAATGTTTTATGGCTGCAAATTCTGTAAATGTCATAACACAATAAAAATATGCATGGTGAAGGACATCAAAAGGTCCACTTTCTCAACAGCCCATCACCAACACGAACCATGAAGAGATGCTGGGCTTCTAGCTCTTGTAAGAAAAGAACAAATACAGACAGCACTTTTCAACAGTATTCTTCAAGCCTCTATTTTCAACTGAAAAAAACAAAAAGTTCAGGAGTTGGATGCAGTTTCTCTACAGGTATCCACTCTAAACAGATTTCCTTTTGTGAATTTGCCCAGTCTCACCTTAAGTTGTTTAAGCTGCTAGCATTCATGGCATCTTTGGGCAAAGAGTTCCGCAAATGTACTAACCATTGCCAGAGCTACCACTTATTGTTCTGAGCTGGGCTCCTACCGTCCCCATTTAATGCTTTTGCACTAGAAGAGAGAGAAGAAAAAAAAACCCTAAACAGTCTTTACCCTGTCCTCTCATGCTGTGCATTATTCTCTAGACACATGCATCTCCAGTTTATCACTTTGCAAAATGAAGTGTCCCAGCTTATACGAAATCATAGAATTGTTTAGATTGGAAGGGACCTTAAAAATAAAACCCAACCGTTAACCTAGCACTACCAAGTCCACCATTAAACCATGTCCCTAAGTGACACATCTTTTAAATATCTCCAGGGATGGTGACTCAACCACTCCACTGAGCAGCCTGTGCCAGTGCTTGATAATCTTTTCAGTGAAGAAATTTTTCCTCATCCAATCTAAACCACCTCTGGTGCAACCTGAGGCTATTTCTTCTCATTCTATCACTTGTTACTTGGGAAAAAAAGACTAACACCCACATAGCCCAGTTTCAATTTCTTTCCAAAGCAAGCAAGATAGCAGAAAAGCTTCTAGTACCGAGTTTTCTTTTAGAACCTCTCAAATGGCAAAGTGTATGCACATTAAACATTTTGTTCCAAGCCACACCAACTCTGTAACACTGAGCTTGGGTCTCTGAAATCCTGGTTCAGAAACAGTACTCTGCTGTAAATTCCAGAAGTATATTAACAACCTAAAGCAGTCTAGCACAGAAATATAAAGACCAGTGCCTTTTTAAAGCCCCTGAAGGTAACAGACGTCTTTCAAGTAAGTTTTACCAGGCTCCAGCCAAAAATATAGGAAAACTAAGAACGGAACTATCTTTTCTTATAGTCAAGTAAAAGGTTAAAATTGGAAGTGCTGGGCTTTAACTGTGGCAATGTTAAGAGAGAGAAACTATACATAAGTTACACAATTAATCTATTATGTATGCCAGATATCAATGAACTGTATACTAACATTTTAAAGGCAGATAAATATCAGCACCGTGACAAATTTAGCTTGTAGCACTTAGAAAAGTCACACTTTCATCAAACACTCAAGCTCTTCACTTCAAAAAGGAAGCTCACTCATGGCATTAAAACATGCCCCATTTTTCAGCTTTGATTTCCCTCTTCTTTTCTCTGTACTTCCCAGGCTCTCTACTCTGTATCCTTATCTCCAAAACCAATTAGAATTGAAAAAAAACCCCACCAAAACAAAAAAAAACCACCAAACCAAAAAACCCACAACCCTTGAAAATTGTTCAGACTAAGATATTTACAACACAGAAGATGACAAAGCTCTCTGCACTATTATCTTCTCTCTTGTCTGGAAAGATACAGATAGGTAAGTTACATTTATGCTTTTTCCTGTTTAATCTTTGCGTTTTCAAAATATGGTCATTTTCCCAGCACCTTGAAGTGGGGAGGTGAGATGATTTACTCTACCTTCTTGTTGTTTTCAGAAGTCGGACTCAAAATAGTAAGTTCAGGTCTACTTGGTTTAGGCTTGGGAGATTCACAGGAGTTGATAAAATTCATGATGAATGGCTCCAAATGCTGACCTTTCTGAAATAGGACATGAGCGACCCATCACTTCAATTATTATAGGAAGGGGGAAAGACCAAAAAAAATCCAACCCCTCAACTGAGTTTCCAAACAACTTTTTTACTAGCCTGTAAGTTAGTAAGCATGTAAAATTAGTTATTGAAGTTAAAATGTTGGCAGCCTGGAAGCCTTACTCACCTCTTTCATCAGCTTTCCTGGAACAGATTTTATAATTTTACCTATAATTAGAAACAGACAAACAAAAACTTTCTATTATCACTGCCTGATCTTAAAGACATTTTGCTCTGCTACGTTTTATACACTCATTGTCTAGTACTGAATTTAAAATACAACAGTTTTTTAAAACTGTATTTTTTTTTTCTGATCTGGCACAAACAGCTATGAAAATGAAGTCTCCCACGTATCCAGCTTATAGCTTAGTGCTTAGTACTCTTCAAAAACAGATACCTAAAATATGAAAAATACACAGATGAATACCTGAATACATTTTTTTTTCTAAGAATAAAAGTACTCCAGATCTACCTTTGTAATTTTTAGAGAGGCTCAAACATAAACAGCTATAGCACTCTAGCAGCAGTATTATGTGACACCAGAATAGCTAAAGGTTCTGTATTTTTCATCCTTTATAAACATTTATCACAAAAGAAGAGATTCTCCACTTTCCCTGGTAATAATCAGAGCAGCTGGAGAGAACATGGATCCAGTCTTGAAAATACTGGTGAGTAAAGTTTTACAATCTGGACAGACTACAGCTGGGGTCTTAAAATCAGCTCTTCTGTCCCGTTATGGCTATCAAGATACAGCACAGTAACTCTGAATGCTGAAAAATGAAAGTGTCTAGGATTAGTTTTATTTTAAGCACTACATTTACAGTAATAGTTTTCTTATCTACATGTCATTAAATCTGGAACTTACACTGGAAAGTATGTACAATGATCAAATGATAATAGTAAGATTGCTCATTCTCCCAAAAAGGCTACTTAAAATGCCAAGACTTGTTAAAATGTTTTGTTGGGGTTGTTTGGGTTTCTTTTGGGGAAGTGAAGCATAGTCTCAGACATGAGATACACTACAGTGAACACCATAATTATAAGCTTTTATTTTTTAACAATAAGGGAGGTCTGAGACAAAATGAAACCATGTAACTGGAGGATGACCACAAAAATCTCATTCAACAGCCAAGTAGGCACACTAAGACAATGATCACTCCAGCAGGTTCACACCGGGAACAGATTTTAATCAACTAACACCCAAAGGTAGTTTATATTACAAAATCATTTGTACCATCACACCTGTAAACAATGACTGACTTGTGCAGATTTGACTCATCACAATACCATAATGTCTTCTTCAACTGCGATATTTGTTAGATTTTAGTTTGCTTGCTGACACAAAAATTCAAAAGCAACTTCAACACTTTTTCCATAATCTCAAAGTGTCTTTTTCTTCAAGGAAAAGGTACACGCATATCTTGCTTGCTGAGCTATAACTTTAAGGGCTGTGAAGGAGAAGAGTTATTTCCCTTGTCTCTATCCTTACCCAAGTTAACTACTCTTCCTATCTACTCTACTATCTATCTGCTACTTGTTATCTACTATCTATTAGTTATTCCTATCATCCAATTACAGTAGCTACAGCATTACTATTTATCAGGATAAACAACTAACATATACATACCAAGATTCACATCAGGCAACATTTTATCAAGAAACTGAGTCTCTCCTCCATTAGGGGACAGAAAGTCAGCTAGAAGCTGGCTGTTACTTAGTTCTGGGTGTTGCAGAAGTTTCTTTGAGACAGAAGGAAAGAAAAAAAGTCTAAGTACTTTAAAATTAATCTTGAAAAATCAGATTTTGTACAACAAAAAGATATTCAAAGAGCATTATATTATCATAGATATTGCCACCTGCTTCTGCTTTCAGTCACATGAAATTTTAACAAGTTTTATTTCCCCACTTTATCCCTTTCTAAAACTGAAGTTACTTCGAAACAAAACAAAAAAAACCCCACCAAACCAAATTTATAATCTTTTAGTAGTTTTATATAATTAGAGTATTCTTTGCTCCAGAGGTTAGTCTGATACCTGCAGATATTCCTGAAACTCCTCTCTCTTGGATTTTAAGAACTCATAGTTCTTGGGGCCAATGATTCTCTTTGAGGGAAGCTGAGCATCAGGAAATGTACCTAATGAAGATATAAAGGAGATTAAATTATTCTTGTAATGCAGCAAACATTGGTTTCATTAATTCAAATTTCAGCTCACTACTGAATGATAATCACAGCAGTGGGAAAGCTGCTTTACAGATATTGGAGAACATACCATGAAACTCAGTGAGCTTCGACTCAAGTACATAAAATTCAAGATACCTCCTGTAGACAGACCAGTGCTCAGGTTCATGCCCAACTGGGAAAAAAACAAAACAAACACAGCATTAAAAATAAATGTGGCTTTATGCCACTTGAGACACAAGTTATTATAGGAAAAAAACCTCAATTATATTAGTACCCCAAAATGCATTAAAAAAATCCCAGCCAGGTAATTAAAGTATTAAATTAAAATGCATACCTAGTAAATAGATATGGTACTAGCAAGGAAATTATCATCTCGTTTAGGGGAACCCTAGAATCTAAACAGTGGAATGCTGCATAACTTCAAAATTCATTAGGACTATGTTAGATCTATTTTCAAACATTTAGCCAAATGATTTACAGAAATATCACTTGTTGAATACAGTGCTCTGCACCATCCCATATCCTGACCATTCTTCCTCCTAGAAGATATCACTACATAACTCTTAAACACTTTGGTGTAGTATGAAAGTATTAGTTCCACCAACATAAATCTGTGCAGCTCCAGGATGAGGCAGTCTCTCCACTCAATATGGACGCATTACTATCTAGATACTGATGAACTATCTGCAAGCCAAAACCATTCCTAATAAGCAAAACATTCTCATTTCCCAAGAACTATATTTTAAAAGTTATATCAAGAGTTATCTGTTGTTCATTTTTCCAAAGTTCAGAGTGGGTGAAAGGAAAATGTGACAGGTCTTTATTAACATAAATTGTGGGATCAGGATTTTTGCAAGATAAACTCTTAAATTTTGGCATGAAGTCTAAATGGAACTGATTCACGCTGAGTCGTCAGTTCTCAACTTGCAAATACTAAATGCGATCATTTAGCTGTCAAACACGTTTTCTCATAACTTTCAAGTCATTATTTCAAAATCATAAGAACATGTATACAGAACACACTGCAACACCCATCAGAATACAGAACCCCAGAATGTTCTGAGTTCATTTCTAAATGACACTTATCCACAACACTGCGTACCTGCCCTTCTATCATTTCTCTCTACATCAATGCAGAACACAGGAATTCTCTCCTTTCTGTCTTTTCTTTCCAAGGAGGGATCATCAAAAAAATCTACATATGGGATGCTAATTTTCCATGCAGCCAGGTTGCGGGGTGTATTTGGGGTAGTAACAGCCTCCTCAGGAGAATCATCTTCCATCACCATAACACCTTCTTCAATCTGTAAAGATCCAAACATCAATATCAACTGTTCTAATTGGTACAGTCTACCTTTACAAACCTTGTATATGATGATGAAACATAAATCACGTATTTAATGTGTGTCACTAAGTAATAAAAGAACAAAAAAACCCATTACATTAATGGAGTTTCCATGCACACTAATTTCTGTTTTTAGATCCACTGCAAATTAGTTCGAAATTAGCAGCATTTAGAGAGATCTGAAAGCTTTTATAGTGTTATCAAGTTCCAGAAACTGATACTTAAGGGGAGACAGTGAGTGAGGGAGCAAAATACTAAAGGAAACAGCTGGAAGAAAGCCTTAGACACAGACTGAATGCTACATGAACCAGCTTGGGTCCAACAGATTTCCACCATACAAGGATGCAAACTGGAGATTTGAGCTTACTAGGTCAGGCCAAGAAGCTAGGCAAACACAAGAGATAGAAGCCAGCAGTGCACCAAGCTAGCAGGTCTCCCATCCCCATAGCAGAGCGCAACGGAGTATGTTGTAGACACTTGAATCTGACTTGCTCTGCAAGGTGCAACACAGCCACAACTGGGACTGAATTATTCCCACAGCCTAGAGAGGTTTTTAAAGCCATCTGCATTCCCCATCAGCTCCAGTTTCAGCAATGGATGCATCAGGGAGCAGCATGTGCCTAATCCTTGCTGGCTACACCTAGGGTAGTTCGGGTGCATGGAGTTCATAAACTCAGACTCCATGTCATAAAACATGGACTGGAGCACCTCCCTTATGAAGACAGGCTGAGGAAGTTGGGGCTGTTCAGCCTGGAGAAGAGAAGGCTGCATAGAGACCTAATAGCAGCCTTCCAGTACCTGAAGGGGGCCTATAGGGATGCTGGGGAGGGACTCTTTGTCAGGGACTGTAGTGACAGGACAAGGGGTAACGGGTTAAAACTTAAACAGGGGAAGTTTAGATTGGATATAAGGAGGAAATTCTTTCCTGTTAGGGTGGTGAGGCACTGGAATGGGTTGCCCAGGGAGGTTGTGAGCGCTCCATCCCTGGCGGTGTTCAAGGCCAGGTTGGATGAAGCCTTGTGTGGGATGGTTTAGTGTGAGGTGTCCCTGTCCATGGCAGAGGGGTTGGAACTAGATGATCTTGAGGTCCTTTCCAACCCTAACCATTCTATGTTTCTATGATTCTATTAACACTGATTTTAACATATGCAAGCAGACTTTCAGAAGCAGCACCATTATTTCGAACTTGAACTGCAGTCCCAGTACTACACTGACACTCACTTTATGCTCCTAACACTGCTCATCACAGACAGGCTGAGCTGCCCAAAGGCAATTAATCACCCAGCTACTGCACAGCACACTAAATTCTCAGGTCCCAGACAATGACAAAAGGAAGCACTACAAATCTTTTATGACCACAAACAACAAAGATTATCTTAAATATCTGGACTAAAAGAGCCAAGCTTCAGCTGCTACCCTTGGAAAGCTATTTATTTCTCCGACCATTGCACAACCCAATTCACATCTTCACCACACGAAAAGAAAAAAAGAATAATAAAAATAACCCAAAGGAATGAACATTATTTTTGAGAAAGAGGAGCCAGCATCTGTGGGAAGGAAGGGTAGGGCTGGCCTTAGACTCAAAACAGGTGACAAAGTAAAGCAGAATGAAGATTCTGTGGAGAGATTACACCTCAATAAAGATGCCCTGAGGCAAAATGTTCTTGTATTTTCACAACCATAGGCAAGCAGGTGGAAAAAAAGAGCAGTCCAGTTTCCTTGCAAAACTGAAATTGTTCATCACCCTGCCTCCAGCCTATGCACACAGCAACACCTTCCCCGTCCAACCACAATTTATAGAGCTATTAGGCCTGTGATGTTGAGATAGGTTGGAGTTAAGCAACAATTCAAAAGTACATTATTCACTAAGTCCTCACATAAGACTTGAGAATACCACCACTTGTTAAATAGGGGATTTTAACATATACATTTACAATGTATATATACAGCACACTGGAAAAAGCATGAATGCCACTTTCAAGTCCACTTCCCTTAGCTTCATAATTTAAAGCCAAATTCCACTCAAAGGACAAGCCCAGGTGGCTTAACAAGTTTTACCTGTATTGGAAGAATCCAATTAATGCTTTAAGGCAATACAGCGTCCCTGAAACAATTTTGGCTGTGTCTCCATTACAATATTCACACGATCATGACTGCACTGCAGCTGAAGCATAAATGGTTCAACATACATGAGCAATCTTTGTTCAGTTTTGTTTTGCCTTTGCATAATACTGAAATGATCCTTAACCTGGTTACACTGCAGACCTTTGTCTTCCAAAATAGATCTCTGTGGATCCACTAACTGAATCTCTTCTAAACACCTTTTTGCTTCCATTACCTGATTTATTTGATAAAAAGAGAACCTGTGACAGGTGCAGAGTTGCTGCAGGGAGACCATGCTCAGCTGTGGTGGTTCACAATTTGAGAGCTAAATCAGAGGCTGTGCTCTTTCCCAAAGCAAACACAAGTAACCCTAACTTGGAATGAACAATTTGGGCTTACAAACTGCAGGACAGACTTGCATCAAAGAATGGAATAAATAGGACATATACTCTCTGATCTGCAACAACAGGGTTGTCAGGTAGCTTTACAATCGCAAAGCCTCTGTATGAGGTCTTACCCTTATTTTCCCCCTTCCCCAGGCTTCATGCAGTTGTCACCACTGGAGAGAAACAGCAGAACAGCATCTCAGGATAGCAACTAAAAGTCAGCAACACCTGAGCTTCTGCAGATGGGGCAGCATGAACTGGGTGCAGTTTGTACTCACTCTCTCACCCTGTGCAGGCTATCGGCTGCCAAAATTATCACCTTATCCTGACTTCATGTGTAAATCTACATCAGCACTCAATATATAGCCTCCATTAGGACACCTTCCAAAAATGCAAGATCATTCTAGAAACTCAGACTTAATTATGTAGCTCTTGACTGAACTAAATGCTGAAGCACAGATGTGACTTAAACTCAACACTTACCTGCGTTTTCCAATTATTTCTTTCCAATTCATTTTCCACTGATTGCAGTTCTCATCTCCTCCTATTTATTTAGTTTCGTACAGTGGACTACGCTATTAGTTGATACAGTGATTACACTCCCAGCACTGCAGGCAGTGTAAGGTTTAGAGCAGGTAGGAGGCAGTCGTCCTTGAAGTGCTCATAAAGAGGCCATAAAGGGCACTCAGCCCTTCCGAAGTTACATTCAATCATCAGCAAAGGTTCACAGGCTCATAACCTCTTTTCACCAGACCCCTCACCTGATTTACAGCCCAGTTTTGATAATCATCCTATGCAAATTCCCAGGCTTTTCCACTATGACAACCACAGCATTAACTGTAAACCAAGATGCATCCTCTTTCTTGGTGGTCTGCTTAAAGACCACCAAGCCCCAAACAGGTTACCCCAGACTCTTTCCATTTGTTTAATCCGATAAAGCCACAAATCAAGTCTACAGGTGTTCTAGTTGCCATGGTAACAACAGCTGTGCTTTAATATGCAAAAGATCTTTTGCTGACAAGGATTCAGTGTGGTTTCATGGAATATTTGAAATTTCGCTGACAACTATTCAGTGTGGTTTCATGGAATTACTATTATCATATTAGCAGCTTACAAAGTGGCTGCCCAGAGCTAAAGAAAGCTGCTAACATGTTTCTATGCCAACATGATTTCCTTAGACTAAATGGATGTCTCTGATAGGCTTTAGCTGCATCAACATGACTTTGTCAAAAGCAAAAGACTGACGTTGTTCAGTTTCTTGTCACAATGCACATAACTCGTTCCATTGCCATGCTTTACCTTATATTTGCCTTGAACCCACCAAGCTTACATAACACCAATTTACTTAAATTCCTAATCAGAATCTGGGTAGGAGGAAGCAACTCCCACACCCTCCATACATAAGCTAATCAAAAAGTTGCTAAATCTGTATACTGCACTGCCACCATCTTGCAATTATACTCTAATTTCCCAGATCACATCTTTAATTTCTCACAGAGCTCTTCCTCTGACCCTGTGAATGTCTGCTAGGAAATTACACTTCAACATTTACTGCGACATTATTAATGTTGAATTCTGTATATTCAGTATTCACTCATGAAATGAAGTCACAGCTCTGTCCAGCTCTTCAGACACACAGCAGCTTTACAACAGTGTTTTCTTTAACATATTCTTCTTCCCATCCACACTTACCAAGTGAAAGGACTTGGGTATTTCTTAAATTTTGTCTAATGTGGGTTTAGTTACAAAGTAATATTCTCCATTTATTTAATGAAGGTACTTGAGACAATGCTGCACCTAAAAAATTCCATTCTTGCCTAGGCTAAAACCATTGTGTATATTTGAAAACCTTCCTTAGTAATGATTAGACTCTATACTGTCTGTCTGTTTCAAGTAACTTCTTGTGCTCTGGCACAAAAACGTGCTTCTTCTTTGAGCTCCACTGCGTTGATTATATTTCTACTAATTCTTCTACTATAGGAGAATTATCCTTCCACGTCCCTTGGCTAGCAGAATCTACAACAGGAATGGTGCAGAATTAACTCATTTTCATTAGAATCTTGCCTCAAAAAGAGAGAGGTTTCACCAACAAGAACTTAATTAACCAAGAAATTAATTGCAATATCTCTGCCCCTTAAAGGCATGACTTCATGAAGATTATGTTATGCAGAAAATTGCCTTGTTTCTTCTCCTTTTAAAGAAAAAAAACAAACCTATCTAGAGTTCTATGTTGCTAAGTCCTTCCCACCCTCTTCTGAAAGTAAATAGGTGAATAATATAAACTCATAGTTACTGTTTTATCTTTGGGCTGTGGAGAATGAGCTAGCAGTTTAGCGAGGTGATAAATGCTTAAAGGTTTTGTTTGTTAGGAAGAAGTTCAAAAGGTAGAATTGGCAGACACACTGTAAAAAACATAACTACTGAGAGCTTCTGACCAATTCCTTCCTCTTCCCTTCTTAATTTTTTCCATTTGTCCCCCATATGTGCTTCAGACACCAATGTCCTGGGAAATAATTCTGCCATTGGCTCTATTAATTGCTGTTTAGCATGAAAGAAAACCATTAATTAATGGAGACACCTGAAACAAATGGGACTATCTGGCTCCTGGCTGCATCACCACCCAACCTGACAGCAATTTCTCCACTACTTCAAATATGGTTTTAAAGGTCTCGTAGCAAGCTTCAGATGAAGAGCTGAGCACACAGTCCTAAAAATACCTTACTATCTAGAACTGTAAAATGGCATGGTAGGTTTTTAGAGAAAAATTCATTGCTTACAAAAATGCCTGACACTTCTACTTTTAGTACTTCTCTGTACTAAAGCAATAAGCTCAAAGGCACATTAATCAGGGACGTGGCCTTGGATTGTGAATGAATACAGGGGAAACAAGGTAACTTAATCAGAAGCCAGCACATAGAAGCCCTGCACTGAAGTAAGACAGCAGAAACGGCAGAAACTTAGCATTTTCAAATAAGAAAAGAAACACAACAGAGACTTAAAGTCAAATATAAAGCTTTTACTCACAAAGTCATCTTCTCCTTCATTTAAGTTATAGTTAGGCAACATAGCTCCTTCCATAGCAGAACTCTTGAATACACCTTTTATTTTGTTGCCTATTTTGCTGATTCCAAATGATTCTCCTCTCTTCTGTGTAGTCCTAGGATTACAGAAGCCAAAGTTCACTACACAAGGAACATCATTACACAGCAGCTCAGTAGGCTATTGCACATCATTTACAGACAGAGAAACAAATGTATAAAAAAGTACCCAATACATTTACAATTCCACTGAAATTGAAATTAATTTATGACAAATTTTTCTCCGATTGATCAGCAAAGTTTCTTGATTACAGTTTTAAGAGATATGGGATTCCCATAGGCTTAAACCATGAGCAAACATAACACTCTTATAACCATGAGCAAACATAACAAACTTATATAGTAGTATCCTAGTAATACAGGACATGAATAAACAATTACTTGTTTTGACAGCAGGAACCGTGGTATTGCTACAGGCATCCACACCAAGAAGGTCACCAGCTCTGTTCTTTTCCATGTACTCATATTTAAATATTTATCCACTCTTGCCAAGTACTGTAAATGGTGTACTCAGATGCCTTTCTGCTTTTTTTTTCTGTACAGAATTTTACAAGCATGTATGATTCAAGACAGATCTCAACTTTTAAACATCAGGGACAGACAAAAGGAATGTGCAAGGAGCAAGACTGAGCATGAGAGAAAACAGATGCAACTGAAAAATCTTGGCTTGAAGAACCAGTCTGACTGAAAGATGAAGACTTTTTAAAGTCTTGCCACTTATGACAAAGCACCCAAGAAGAACAAGGTATGGAAAAAGAAAAATAATTGAGCGGAATGCAGTCCGCACTGAGAGAACAGATTTTACAGCATTCTTATGCCCTTACACAAGATCTGACACTGAAGATTATTTCTTACATAGACACGCTAGCAGTTCCAGGAAGAAAAATGTTTCTGCTGAATATGGAATCAATCTAAGGTTACATGTGGTGTCTCAATACAGTTGACAGGCGAGTTAAAAATCAACACAGTGAAATGCAGCAGCAAAGACTCAACTGTATAGACTACTGAGATTAAAAGCACAATTTGTATTTTGGCAGAAATATATATATATATATATATATACACATATATATATATATATATGTATATCCTAAGTGCTTCTTTTTCAGTTAAAATAAAAAAAGTTACTGATTACTGAACAGTAGTACCAATAGAACAACAAGGACCAGCAGGTAAAGCATCTTCATCGCTCATAAGACTGCGTGGACAACATCAACTGCTGAATCGAAATGTGCATGTTCATGTTCCTAACGATCTTCCTGTTTACAGTTTTACCCGGGCTGTATACATGACTAAACTTGTGTAAATAATCCACTGTTCCCAAATCTTTTGCTTTTCCTGTCTCCTATATTATCAGCTCCATCCAAAGCAAACAGGCACCATCTATCTTACTTATCTCTGCTAAGCAAAGCTAACATCACTTGGCTGTTTGTAGTCTAAATCCAAGTTTGAACAATTTTACTCAATTTTTAAACAACTGCTACACTTTACTGTGCTGCACTGAACTTTTCCATATTGCGGACCTGCCTGCATATTCACAGAATCATAGAACGGTCTGGGTTGGAAATGACCTTAAGACCATCTAGTTCAAACCCCCCTGCCATGGACAGGGACCCCCCACCCTAGACCACATTGCCCAACATGCTGTCCAGCCTGGCCCTGAACACTGCCAGGGATGGAGCATTCACAACCTCTTAGGTCAACCTGTTCCAGTGCCTCACCACCCCTACTGTAAAGAACTTTCTTATATCTAACCTGAACTTCCCGTGTTTAAATTTAAACCCATTACTCCTTGTCCTACCACTACAGTCCCTAATGAACAGTCCATCCCCAGCATCCTTATAGGCCCCCTTCAGATACTGGAAGGCTGCTATGAGGTCTCCACGCAGCCTTCTCTTCTCCAGGCTGAACAGCCCCAACTTCCTCAGCCTGTCTTCATACAGGAGGTGCTCCAGTCCCCTGATCATCCTCGTGGCCCTCCTCTGGACTTGTTCCAGCAGCTCCGTGTCCTTTTTATGTTGAGGACACCAGAACTGCACACAATACTCCAGGTGAGGTCTCACAAGAGCAGAGCAGAGGGAAGGATCACCTCCTTCAACCTGCTGGTCACGCTGCTTTTGATGCGGCCCAGGATACGGTTGGCTTTCTGGGCTGTGAGTGCACACTGACGCCACCTCATGTTCATTTTCTCATCGACCAGCACCCCCAAGTCCTTCTCCGCAGGGCTGCTCTGAATCTCTTCTCTGCCCAACCTGTAGCTGTGCCTGGGATTGCTTCGACTCAGGTGTAGGACCTTGCACTTGTCATGGTTGACCTTTATAAGGCTGGCATCAGCCCACCTCTCAAGCATGTCAAGGTCCCTCTGGATGGCATTCCTTCCCGCCAGTGTATCAACTAAACCACACAGCTTGGTGTTGTCAGCAAACTTGCTGACAATCCCATTGCCCATGTTGCCAACAAAGATATTGGACAGGATGTGTCCCAACACCGACCCCTGAGGGACACCACTTGTTAAGTCTCCAGTTGCACATTGAGCCACAGACCACAACTCTTCGCGTGCAGCCATCCAGCCAGTTCTTTATCCACCGGGTGGGTGGTCCATCCATCAGATTCATGTCACTCCAGTTTAGAGACAAGGACGTCTCTGAAGGATATTTTTCTAGAGCTTAAACACTGGGCTAGCAAAATACAAACCTTATTAAGACAAAACCAGACAGCTTTTCAAGTAGGTTAATACTTCAGACTTCTGGCTTGACTCTTGAAGAAGTTTTCATAATTCCTGTGAAAATTTGGTCAAAACAGTTCTTAAGGTTTTGACCAAAACCATTAATCTTCACAAGCTCAAAGACATGGTAAGAGTACTCCAGGCACAGACCAGTTATTTACTGAACTGATCATGCTGCAGCTGAAGGCAGAATACAGCTCTTACTGTAACTTCAGTACTGAAGCATATTGGGCCAGGACTCAATGTGAGAGCTAGAAACCATCCTTTCTTGACCCAGTGCTGAGCCTAAAGATTATGCCTGATGAAACAGCAATCACTAAACTGGAACAGGTATAAAGTGACAAACAAGGATGGGATTCTCTTCACAGAAAGAGACAAAATCAGAACAAACACCGGTGAGTAAGAAGACACATGCCGGACAACATACGAAGAGAAAATAGGACTGGTTTGGCAAAAATCCTTCAGCAAGTATGCAGAGCAAACCGGATTAGATAAGCATGAAAAAAGCTGTGGATGTTAACAGAGATAGACAATAGGGTGATCCAAATTTTTAAGAAGCTGAACAAGAAAAAAAAATATATATACAAAAATAAAAGGTATCAAAGTATCAAGATGAAAATCTAATATATTCACTGGCTAAGTAGAAATAGCAGAAAGAACTTGAGGCTAGGTAGAAGGGAAGAGATGGGAGTAGGACATGGTCAGATTCATGGCATGAGGGAAGAAAGAGGAGAGGAGGTGGCCAGTTTAGAAGAGAGACCTGTCAACTGCCACTGTCGACAAAGATATATACAAAACTCATATCACACTCCTTCTAGTGCTGATCCAAGTAACAGCATTATTAGATCATAATTCTATAGTTGCTTTCTTGGCAGGACCCTGAGTGGATAGTCTACAGGCTACAGTATTCCTGATCAATGATGTAACAAGGAGGTTGGAATACTTGTTTTTTTATTTTTAAACACTTCAGAAGTCACACATACTTGTCATCAAAAAAATTACAACTGTTGTTCACTCTACGGCTGGGAATTACAGACCAAAGACTGCATTAGTGCCACTGTCTACTGTGGCACTCTTTAATTGTGGGAGGTTGCGAAATAATTTTCCTCCAGTATCCCTGCCTCATTCAGTTCACTGAACAGTCCTTTGCAAGTGATCAGCCAGGGCTATGCAGCTCAAGAATGCTGCGGTGAACCTCTGCGGGTCAAAAAGTTACCAGATGAGTTATATGCATCAGACAAGCTAGATATTTACACCCATGTGAAGCTGGAGTGCTATTTTCTTCTCGCAAAAACTCCAACACCCAATTAGGAGAAATGCTGAGCGCAGAGAGCTGCACTTAAAAAAATAATAAAAAAATCAATGAACTGCACTTGTATCTCCAGTATGCCTTATTGCTCAACAGTCTAGCAAGTTATAACTTAATACTCTGAACTGGCACACAAAAGATAGAAAACCTTGATTCCTGACCTGAAAAATGAAGTTGATAAATTTCCCTCAAAACTCGAGAATGCTATGAGTAATACACATAATACTGATGCTCTAATAAATTCTAACGAAAAACCCATAAAGAAAACATTGTTTTCTGAGTTTGGACAGCACATATTTAAAGAGGCATGAATAATGATAAAACAAAGCACTGAACAGCTGTTAAGACATTGATGAGTGATCACAGACTACCCAGAATACATTATAAAAAATAGTGTAAGTTGAAATCAAACTCGCAACAGTCACAAGAACAGCTGCAGAGAGAACTACTTTGGGGGATTGCTGGTTGAGTGCTTGAAAATATGCATAGAATGTTTGTATTTGCACACAACGTTAAGCAATGAACACCCTAGATACAGCTGTGCAACAAGCAGTTAAGTGGATAAAACCTCAAACAGTATCTGGAAACGTGACATGGTGTAAAGGAAATTTTGGAGGAGTTAACAGTCTTGGTGAAAAGAAAAAAAAAAAAAAAAAGCTTCAAGTTACACAAATATATCCCAAAGCTAACAACAACAGACAAATTGTTAACAGCAAACAATATTAATACATTGCAAACTTGTGAAATTAGTAATCAAGCAATTTCTAAATACTTGTGAAGAGGACATGGGGAGTAAATCTTATTGTGGAGAGAAATGCAGTTTAGTCCAGAGAAGACATTCAGATGTGTTTTCACAAATGGACAGGTAATTACTGTTGTAAAGGCTGTGTGATGCAGTCATGATAGATGCAGCATAACTAACACACAACATTTATTGAGTGTTAGATTGACTTACCGGAAGTCATCCAAACTCAGGCTATTTCTGCAACAACAGGTACATAAATTACCTCAGAGCCCAGGAGAAAATAATGTTAAAGAAAAAAAAAAAAACAAATTTGACAGACCTATCCTAAACAAAACTGAATAGGCTTCAACCATCACTACAGATTAGTAAAAAGCATGGTACAATGAGGAATTCCTGACCTAAATCCTAATAAAGTGCTAAGTGAATGGTACCTGCACATTTCATCACCATAATCATGGACTTTGAACTCAAAAATCACCATTACTGGACATGTTCAGTTTTTCACTGACATTCAGCACAAGTGGCTATGATTTTATAGAGAATGGCTTTCATTGACAAAGTTACCTGTAGTAGCAAACAGGCAGCTTTTTCTATAAACTATGTTCAGGAGTCATGTAGGAATCTAGTTCATTCGGCCAATACAAAGAAAAGGCTGGGGACTTACTTTATGTAATACCAGCACCCCCTGTATTAGATATAGTAAAAACCACTTTTAAAATACCTTTTTCATTATTATTTCACAGCTTTTAAGAACTGTCATGTATTTTTGACATTCTACATAACCTGGTACACAGAACCAATGCCTCAGCCACCAACTGAGTAATTCCAACCAAGATTTTAAATAATGGATTAACCATAAATACAGTCACCACACCCATGATTTTAACTGACTGGAGCTACTGAATTTGGGATAAATTGATATGGGATTAAAATATTCAGATTTTAGATTTTGTTTTACAAGAGGAACTCATTCTAAGGCATCTTACAGTCCCTTTAGTCATGTTAACTGTGAAGCTGGAAGCATAGCCTACCAAGCTGGAACTGATAGTGACAATCAATTACATTGTGCACTTCATCCTTTATTTGTTTGAATTTTATTACTATCCCAATGAAGACAAATGAGGATGCATCTATTTCTATATGTGGTCACGATGTGTAGTAAAAAAGGCAGACATACAGCCATCCAGAAATCTGAGAGTTGATATCATATAATGGCTTTTTTGTTTTGTTAGACTTCCAATACAGATTACCTTTAAGTAATGTAGTGATGTATTAAAATACATAAATAAAAGAGAGGGAGAAGGAATTCTTGTCCTCTCTTCCACACACCCAAAATTAATTCACCAGAATTGGAATTTAAAACATCAGGTTTCATTGGCCACACACATAAACCATGAGGTGGAAAATATCAGTTATGGAGTTAAACTGTTGACAGCCACAGCTAGCTATCAAGTTCCCAGAATATCTTCAGTGTGGCTTCTTCACACTCCAGAAATACCTGGGACTTCTCATGTCCCTTGGGAGTTTTCATAGCACATTATTCGTCCTATCTGTACACAAAAAGCTACAATTATTTTGCACAGCTCAAAGTGATGCAAATGAGAAATTACAGAGATCGTCACTTCTTCCCTACCTTTCTGCTTGTAACTGCTCTGCAGTTTTCTTGTCTTGCAGCAAGTGAAATCTTTCAACAGATTACCCACATAAACATTCCACTGGGATTTTATATCTGCTACTTGATCTGACTTTTTAACCAGCAGTTACAATCCCAGCTCCCATACCAAAGTATCAAAGATACAGAAAATAAAACTCTTTGCATAAAATTCCTATATAATTTCTAATGCTAGACTAGGGGAGAGAAGGCAGGATAAGGTATGTACATATGGATAGCATCTGGAATAATTCCATCTTTTTTTCTTCCCTTGGCAGTGACTCTGTACCACATTTTGAGGGAAATACCAAAGCAACAGACAAACAGGCAAACTACTTGCCTATGACCTCAGACAGGAGGTCTGTTTCATGGAAATAATCACTGAGGCACCACTTCAGGAACATACAGTATCTCGTATCATAAACCAGCATATATAATCAGAGTATTCAAACTGCTCTAAAATGTAAACCAAATACATTTTCAAAATTTGTTTATTTTGTAGCCAGGGATGTATTTCGAAAACTCCAGGTAGAGACTGCCTATAATCTCACTCTTTCTGGTTTGGAAAGCAAAGCACCAGGGAGGTGGCCTTAATCTTTTCATACTTTAACAAGATTTAAGAAGTGTATGACAGGATACTTTCAACCCTTGACATGAATAGCTTGGGAAAGGTACCAGAATGCAGATTTAAAGGTCTGGATGAAACCCTGTAGCCATCTTCAACAGAAGCTGGAGTGTATTTTAAGGTCACCATTCCTGATGGACTACCATAGAGGGGAGAAATGCAGTTTGGTCTATCTGCCTTCTATGCCTCTTTGCTAAGAAACAAGCTGGTCAGCACCAAACTGACCAAAGCCCGAGTCCTGGATCTACAAAAGCTATAAAGACTACATAGTAGATATCACCTATGGTGATATATTAAAGAGAAGGATCATGTAGTTTCTGAAGAATGCTAGCAGGCGAGAAAGGGATCTCACAATAATACACTTCACAGGAGGCTGCAAATCAAAGAGTGCAGCTGCTGCTCCACAATGAAGGCATAAAAAGTTAAATAAATTGCTGTTACTCCTCTAGAAGAGCAATCTAAGATAATAAACACCAGCATTTTCTAAGTACTGTGGATCTTACTTGATACCAAGAAAAAAAGCGTATCCAAATTAAAGACTTTCTCAATGATGTTTTCCTTCTTTTGACTAGACCATAAGGGCAACTCAGTTGGGCTAGTCTGACTGAGCCATCCAGCACAAGAGGAAAGACAAAATTATGAGACCTCAAGCTTACTCAACCCAACCCAACAGTGGAATATCACCCATCCATACCATGGGAGATGATTCTCTTTCTCTACAGGCCCTAAGGAACCTGAAAAGTGGTCTATAAGTACATAGCCCAAATCCAGAAACAAAGCTTCTGACACTATACTTCTGCAATGCATGGGGAAAGCTGGGGGACAGAAAACACACTTGACAGACAATCTTCCTTGTCAGAAAAGGAGATTCCCATTGCATGACCAGGTTGGTTAGATGTAGGGTGCACTGTACATATCCCTGTAAAACCCAAATTCCAAGATCACTCAGCTCTGCACCAACAAAATGGTATTATATAAAGTCAATTAAATCACCACTTTATTTACATGTTATCTTATTCTCAACGTACATTTGTTTTCCCCTCCCCTCTTCAAATGTTGAGGTTTTAATCACATTTTAAGTTCCCGAATGTAAAACACTTCAAAGCAAAGAGACATCTTGTGTAATAATGCTTGTTCCTTCAGTATGTAATTTGTCCATTTAAAAAGTAAGTCAGACCTAAAAATTTAGTCAAATTGGTATCAGGCAGTAGCAAAATTCCTATGGTTTAGTATTTTGATGCTTTTAAGGAAAAACCAAGAAACTACTTAAACATTCTACCATACCCACCTGTTGAACTTTGAATTGCGCGTTGGTGACTCTGCTCCTCTTAAAAGATGTCTGAAGTACTACAAAAGCAAATAAGGTATCAAAGAAAACACCAGACTAACTGAGGCAATGCTACTATGCAATGACATAGCAAAATTCAGGAAACAAACAGAAGTAAAAGGTCAGCTGACCACAATCTAGCAGTTAGAATATTCATCTGAAAAAGGACACACCAAATCTGCAATACATGCTCCCAGGACTATTTATTTTACTTTACACAGTCTTGGGATTAAAAAATTAACATGAAAACAGAAATAAAACTAAAATTAAGCAACAGAACCCATGTCTCCTCCTCATTGGAAAAATCAAGCATTTGAAACATTTTAGCTATTATGGGAAAAATTACTATCAATACTAATTTTCAGAAATACACTTTATTCAGAAGAAAGACAAGTAAGTACCTATTGCTAAGACACATTAATATAATCTGCTCAAATAAATGTGAGAAGTTTAACACTGAACCTGATTTACACACACAAATTCAGACTCACCCCTCTGTTTCAAGAGTTTCCTGTTAGAAGGCTTTAGGCAGCTATCAGTGTGGGGAATTTGATTTTTTTAACTTTCAATCACAGAACAATCATAAATGCTGAGTAAATTGCTTTGAATGACTTTAAGACTACTCTTCAAACCTTTCGCACTTACCTCATCACTGTGACAGAACATAGGAGTGAAAACATTCTCAAGTAGAGAAAGTACATGCTCATAAGCTTCAAAAAGACACCTCATAGTTTGAAGTTTCACAACATCCATATATGGGCCCTCAGCAACTATAAGAGAAAAAAAAAATCACAAACACAAATAAATATATCTATATATAGGCAGATAAAGTTCGATTTTTATCTGGTCTGAATTGTGATTACCTTGCATGCTACTATAAGTCTGACAAAACAGAAATAAACTGACAAAACATGGACTAAGCACAACGTAGCAAGCGGCCAACAACTTTTAAAGCAACGACAAACAAAGACTGGTCATATTTAGATGGATTAATCTTCACTTTAGTTCAGCTTGCTGTTTAAATTCCAGTGCAAATTATTCCTTTCAAATTCAAACTTACTTCTTTGAATCTCTTCCACAATAAAAGGGTCAAATCTAATTTTGTCAATGCTTTCTTCCAAACAGTAAGTTTTGTAAATTTTCTGTACTTCCTCATGAAGAGACATCTTTTCAGTATCTGATAGTTCTGGTCGCAAAATTCGGTCATTGAATTCCTCTGAGAAGGAAAGAAAATGCATTTGTATAGCAACTTGGCAAACAAACAGCATCTTGAAACAACCCATAACCTGTAACAATTACTACTTTACAAATAGTAATTTGTAAAACTTTAAAATTAATAGAAACATAAGACATCTCAGCATCATGTAATAAGGTAACTGCCTTCTTATTAACTGCAATTCAGATTTGTTCATAAAATTACTAAAAATATATTGCAATTAAAACTAATTATTCCTTACCACAGTAAGGATAAATCCATGAAGTTGTTCTTGGCATAAGAATGAACTGGAAGAATGATTTCTCTTTTTTCTTCCTAAACTACAATTTGCAATTTGTCAGTTTTCTTTTAGCATGATTCCCAGTTCATACTAAAACACACACAGAGCCCCAAACAGCCCTTTATATCAGTCATATCCCATTCTGCTATTTCATTCTTAAGACCAAATCCATTAAAAGATATTATTCAAGAACACTAAATTTGAACATACATAGAACTAAATATTTTATTCAGCACAATTATTGAGTAATCCTACTTGATTTATTGGCCCATCCCACTAACAGAATGACTACTGTCCAGAAAGAAGGGAAAATAAGATAGTGTTTAATTAATTTTTCAATTAATACACAAAACCAAATTTCTTCAGAAAAAAATCTACCAAGACCTTTCTGGATTTTTGTGTGTTTTTGTTTGTTGGTTTGGTTGTTTTGTTGTTTGTTTTCCCTTGGAAAGTGCTTCTTATCCTAAGTATTTCTATCAAGTCAAGAGCCACCTATAGTAGACAGTTTGGGTCAGCATAACTTGAGAGAACTGAATCTCATTCTTTGTTTTATAGGCTAACACACAGATTTGCCATCTGTAAGAATGTAAGAAAGGTTTAGAAGGAAGAAAATGCTGAGGTTTGCCCAGAAAAAAAAAGACTGATTGTAGGCAACAGTCACAGTCTGAGCAACTTTCCTGCTAGAGGAAGCAACTCTACAGAACTCCAGAAAGGGCAGCTTAGAACCCCCTGCAGGTACCACCAGCGCTGGACAGGAAGCAACTCTACAGAACTCCAGAAAGGGCAGCTTAGAACCCCCTGCAGGTACCACCAGCGCTGGACAGGTAACCAACTGCTTTGTTGGATTTTTAGTGAGGAAATGAGCTTTTCTGACAGAAAGCCAGCATGTCTGGAATGACTGTGAGTACATAAGGAACACAGAGATTATTTACAATTCTCTTATATGATCATTAGTGACTTATGCAATATTTTATGAGAAAGTCTGTCTAACAATTTCACATCTTGTTGCATGTATGGGCTTGGAATATGAAGACAGGCTCATTATTTCCCATGCAGCATGGAAATACTTGTTTATTAAAAACAAAACATAACATTATTTTAAGTCCGTAACTGACCACTAGTTGACCAAAAAAACTTGAAATAATCACTCTAACTTACACAAACTTCGCAGAAAAACTTGTAATTGGAAAGTAAGCGGCTTTTCAAACAACACATGTGTAAAGGTAAAACCAAATGCATGCTTCGTAACCAAGGTATGGGTTACTGAATAGAAGGTTTCACGACCTCCAGTGTTCCCGTTATGTTTCTGTTATTTACAGAAATCAGAAATTTAGAGCTAAAAGAACACGGGAAACTTTTAGTGATAAACAGGCACTTTATAAATACTTCAGCAACAATGCATCAAAAAAAAGGCAGCCGTACTTCATTTCAATGGCCAGAACATTTTTCTTCTAAGAACACCCTAATTTAAAACATAAAACGTTTAATCAATAAACAGAAATACAATTAAGACCTACAGTCCACACCAACATTAACGTCAAGAATAGCACTCAAGGATCAAGGCATAGTGAAGTAAGTGAACAGAAGTTCTAAAAGGTAATCTCTTGCTTAACAATGCTGTCTAGTTCCGAGGCTGAATATTCACTTGAACTTACAAATTCTTAAATTTTTTAAAGAACATCAAATACTCCTCAGCACACATATGCAACCTTACCTACGGTCAGGCAGAACTGCAGCACGTGGACTGCCCCTTCCTGTTTCAGAAAGTTCATAAACCGAAATAAAAGGTCTTGTTGATCTCTGATCTCCTTTAGCTCCAGTTTCAGTACCTTAGTTGGTTAAAAATGCAGTCAGCCAGTTTTCAGACTTCCAGTGAGTACACAAATAATACAAAAAGTTGAAGGTAAAACATAACCAGCAGGTAAGGTAAAACACTTATTCAAAACAGGAAAGGAAATAAATGTTGCCTTTGCTTACAGATGGTTTTTTATTTCTTGGCTCTGCAAATTTCTGAAGGAAGGGAACCAATGAAGAAGTGGGTTCAGTTGCTTTCTCAGGCTGCAGGCAACAAATTGACAAAAAGACAACTGGCTAAGAAAGCTTCCTAAATGGATGAACAGTTACTATTGCTTTAATTTTGTCCATACTCACTGGACTATCATCAATGAAGATCAGCAGCAAATGGTTGACTGTGTCCTGCAGGAAAGCACAATAAAAAAAAAAATTAAAAAAAAAAAAAAAAGAAAATCAATATTAAACTCAACAAATTAGATTACCATCATTTCCCTATGTTATGCCCAAATTCAAACCTGTGAGTATATAAATACTTAAAAAAAACCCCAAAGCCTGGGAACACGCGCTTTGAGAATCGACCTTCAACAGTCTCCTCAAATAATTGCATCTCAGGGAATTTCTGAAGAGATCTGCATAGAAATGTTCTTTACCCAGTGGAGGAAAGCTTTACAAAGTATTTTTACTGTTAGTGCAGATCTAATGAACTACTAATACTTCCACAGCTACACGACTTTCTACTTGCAGCTAAGTGATACCTTCATAAGTATTGCAATTTTGCCTACTAAAATACATGCATAAATAAAATCAAAGATGGCAGCATTCCATCTTCAGAAATAAGGACAAAAGAAATTATTTCAATACAGCTGCAAAAAAGGCTGGTTTACTCAGCCTGGTATAAAAATACATACAGCTAGAGTTCAAGTAATTGGGCCTTTGTTTAAATGTAGCTACAGCAATTTGAAAGTGCTTAAACTAGCACAGCATTCTCCCATCTTACAGGAACTGTAGTCCTTCATTAAACATCCATTCTTAAGACACCATGCCAATACTTTATTTTAGTCAGTTCAGTCAGTTAAACACTGAAACCAGCTGTCATGAACATACAAAAACATTGGCCACATGAATTTTTTCTTTTACCCAGTCAAAATGCACAGCATTGCACATCGTTTGCTTTACCACAACATACGCAGCAGGAAAACAGTAATATTAAATTATTCCTATGCTCCAAAGTCTTACAGGATCAGCTAAGAAATCCATTGAGGGAAGGAAAACAGAACCAGGCAGAATCTCTCTTATCAGAAGAGCCAGGGATCTAAAAAGGGGAAAAAAAAAAATAATAAAAAATGAGGATTTAACAATACCTTAAAACATTCTACTTTTAAGACCAATCAAAAAAAAAAAAAACTTAGAAGCAGAGGGGTAACAAGGGATGAGGAGCATGACTTTGGAGTTCATTCTTTCACTCCCCAAAACTATGGCATTACGTATACACTTTAAAAAATACCATTCTAAATAACTTCCATACCTGCATTCTGTTGACTTTGGGGGCAAAATATAAGGAAAAAGAAGTTCAGTAAGTTTTCTTAAGTAGTGAAGTTCATCTCTTCGGCTTCTCAAAGCAACATGGAGTTCTGGCCCATATTCTTCTAAAGCAGCCTGCTGCAGAAATTCTGCATTTTTTACTGCAAATAAAAAACAGCATTAGAGTTGTTTCAGCTTTTTCTTGTTGAGAAATAGGAGGCAACTGCTTTTCATTTGAGCTAAAAAATTAGTACTTCTAGTACATATACAACTGCCAAAGGGATACAATGTTGAAACTTTACAAAAGAACCTTGGCTTAGACCCTGAAGCCCAGCTCAGTAAAAATAAAACTACACAGTGAAATAAGAATTCCTAGACCAAACAACTGCATTTTCCAGAATGTTTTCTCATTTATAATTACTGAGGAACTCAACACCTTGATTCTTCTAAAAAACTTCATTGCCCAAAGTGTGCCTCCGCTTGTTTTTTTCTTGACCTTCTTCAGTCTCCCATTTATTTGGCTTCTACCTACTGACTTGCCTACAACACAGTTTGAAATCAATTTAGACTTTTATTCAATCCTGTTACATGTTTCCTGCTTCTGTAAACAGAACACAGCATAAACACACTAGAAATCAAACCAGAACCGGCATGCTGATCTGAAAGAGTGCTCCCTCTTATGAACAGCTGTATGGAGTTGAAAGAATACCTCCTTTATCAGATTAAAAAATATACATATTAAACCCAACAATGTTATATTCCTTCAAATCATTTCCAAAGGCAAGAACTGAACTGTAATAAATCACATCTAGCTGCACTGGCAATCCAGCACAGTTTTGTGCCAAGGAACCACACTAGGCACAGGTCAGGCGCAGAATACATACCTGTTACCTAGAAGGTTAAAGCCTGTTTCCAGCATACTGAATTTAGCACAGAAGCCTGTGAGCTTGTCCTTCACAATCAAGAACCACAAATAGTACCAGATGATACAGGAATGTATACTGCCTGATAAATCTGCCTAGTTGGTATCATTAAAAGCAGAGAGGAGGAATATGCTCTCTGGCAAGGACAGGTAATGAATCATGTAGGTACCTGTGCAAATAGTCAGGAATTACTAAAAGACATAAGAGCAAGAAGAGCAGGAAAAAAGGAAATGCTCCTTAAAGCAATCACTTGAAAAGGATTTTGAAAACAAACAGAAAAGCCTAGGATCAACCAGCAAAGAAAGCACGGTCTGAAAGCTGCCTCTGAACCATGCATTATGATGGCTGCTTTAGCCATGTTTACTAGAAAGCACTACTAAAAGACATTTTCAGCTGCTACATCACATTTATGCCCTCAGAGAACAAGTCTCTTCCTTTAAAATACTGAAGAAAATGGCTACATTTTCAATGATGTACATTTAAAGTACAGTTCTCTGCTGCTAAAGAAAAGAGTTTCCAAAGGAAATACAAAACTTGGCACAAATAGTGCTGCAAGATAATCTAGTATCTTGAAATTGCTGTGCCACAAAAGACATCTAACTTGATCAGACTATGTCTTGTTATTCATGAGATTCATTACCTGCTACTCACAGGACCAATGGCATATATTTATGAACACCAAGCAGGCATTTCGAGGGAAGGGAGGAAAGTTCATGACTCCAGTTAAAGTAAACATCTATGCTTAAAAGTTGAATGAAACCACATTTAGTAGATACAGCACTGTGCAACACAGCCCGTGAAAACAAACAAAAAAAAAAAAATAAAGATAACTATTTTCCTACAGCAAGTGTTCTATTTTCTAAATATTCCTTCAATGTGCAGTTTTAACAGAATTTTTACATTCGGCTTGTGAAGATATATTTATGTGGATAATAATTAAATATGCTAGTGCTCAAAGCCTCTCCATGGCTTGTAAATACAAACCTAACTTTTCAAGATACTTAAAAACTCCACCAACTGCTCACGTTAGCATGAAGATGTGAAATCATTCTAGCTATAAGAGTTACAGTACAAATCCTTTCATCTACAATTGCTCACCTGGAACACAGAGGAAAAACTTTAAGAAGCATTGCTAAATGATCTGAGTTGCTCTGAACAGACAAAAGACACATTCCTGTTTACTATACAGAGAAAGAAATTTAGCATTTTCAATACGGGGAAATGAAAAATCAGTAACTTGGAGATCGTGTGTACCGTAACTTTTTCCCTATTTGTCTTTGCAACCTGCAAATGAAAAAGCAAATGGATGACTCTGTAAAGGGAAAGCAGTGAGAATGAAAAGAGTTAGCAAATATAACAACAAATATACATAAAGAAACATTTTGAAAATGCAGGGTATGAAGTCTTTACATTACCTTTCTGCCTGGCCTTGGCTATCACTTCGATGTGTTTCATTGCTGCCTTGAGCATTTTCTTTGTTACAACAGTTGGAATATCCACCTAAAGAATAGTTTTAAAATAAACCAAGAATTGTTCTAGGGTTGGGTTTTTTTTATTTATTACAGTCAAGTACCAAACATATTAATTTGCTTATATGTCTCCACTCTAACCATAAAATACACCCTTAAGAAACAACCTATGAATTCTCTAGATGATGTGACACTCATTCTGGTCAAAGCATGTAAAATCATTTAGAACTAAATGCCATAAACAATACTGTTAAAACATTTATTGCCAACTTGTTTCCATTAGGATTCTCCCATTGAAACAATTTAGTAATGTAGCTTGATTTCCAAGTCACAGTATATGAAACCTAGTTCTACATGAAGATCTGACCACCGACAAAAGCAAGTTCACTATGCTGTGCTTCTCATACTTGCGTACCTTAACCCTCAATCATGTCCACAAGGACTAAAAGCAAAGTGAACCCCCCCTCTCTTTATGTACCCAGAAAAAAATGTCACAGCTCAGGTGATGGCAGAACCAAAAGAAAAATCTGAGTCAAAACAACTGTTAGTGCCAACAACCATACCATACGATCATAAACTGAATAAAAAGCACATATTTAATCAAGGACCGTATTAACAGAGTCCTGAATTTCTGCTTGCCTTGATGTCTATGAAAATGAAAGGAGAATTATAGAACAATTCAGGCACAAATGGACCTCATGATGTCTTAACCCAACCTCCTGTGTAAAAGCAAGCTCAAATTAAGGTGTGCAGAGCTGTACACACCGCCACGCTGACAATCACCTCCTTACAAGTTAGATGCTCCAGACCCAACCATCTCAGTGGCCCCTTGGTTGAACTTGCTCCCCTCTACCAATGTCTCTCTTGCGATGGGGAGCCCAAAACTGGATACAGTATCCTAGATGCTGCCTAAAAAGCATGAAGTTAAGACAGACAATCACTTTCCTTGATCAACTGGCTCTGCTCCCATTCATACAGACCAGGATGCTGTTGGCATTCTTTGGCACTAGTACACACTGCTGGCTCATATTCAGCTTACTGTCTCATCACGGAACCAGGCTCTTTGCAGCATAGCTTCTCTCCGCAGTCAGTCCCTGACTGTCACTAAGTGACAACCTGTACAGTTTCAAAGGATTCTTCTTTATTAGCTTCAGTAGTTTCCACAGAAGCTTACCTTGAAACTGATTTATACTTGGCATGCCCTTTATTTTAAGCAAGAGCAAAAGATGTTTCAGAGAAGAAATACACAGTTGCAAGTGTTCAGAATTTAAGACCTTGGAACAAGTTTCTTTCTTGTACAGCCTGTCCCTTCTCAATACTAAGTGAAATAATGACTCTAAGTAATGAAACAGAAGCCGGTACAGGGCTACCTACTGCACACCATACAAAGGGAAACGCTTCACTTTGCCTTCAAAAGCCACAACTAACCCACAAATGGCCACAGTAAGGAAAATCCAGACTAGGAAAGAGAGAAGTATTTCATCATATACTGAAGAGCACTTGTTTCTTTGTTCAACAACCCTGCCTCAAAACACTCACCTAGGCAGACTTAAACAGAAAACAAAGGAATTATTTTCACTTAAGTATGTTGCAATTTTAAGTCTTAATTCAAAAGCAGAAGACTCTTTGGCAAGAAAGTATAGATACAACAAAAAAAAGGATAAAAAGAGTTTGGTTTTTTTCTCACACATTCCCAGATTAAAAAAATTCATCTCTATTAGCTAGAACTATTGCTTTGAAGCATTTAGTAATAAATCCAAACCAAAGTACAGCTGTTTGGCAAAGGTATAAGGAACATTTTATTTTGCAATTGGTGATTAATTTCTCCTCAAATGAGGTTATAAGAGACACTGTATCAGAGCTGAAAGGTTATAAAACACTCTGTCATAACCCTTTTCAGCTAACAATTAAAGCTTTAAACTGGGATTCCTAAAATGACAAGAAGTTAGCATTTTATTTACAACTTGCATATGAACTCTGGTTTCTACACACAACATTTTCAGTAGTATATGGATCACAGCTACTACCTGAGCCTGCTTGAATCTATATGTGGGTATGTGCACACACAGAAACACTTGTTCAGCAGGAAAAAAAGGGTATGAGCTGAAAACAAGAGCATAAGACCAGACACCATGCTCCCCTGCAGGGCTGAGCATGCCAAGCTTCAATTGTGTTCCAAACAAAGTTACTATGAGTATCTTTTTGCTTGAGATATTTGTACCACTTCACACAAAAAGACAAAATAAATTACTCTGCAGGATGTATACAAATAAATCTAAACATTTGTAAAGAGAAATTAATTTCTGTGATAATCCTTATTTTGTAGTGCCCCGACAATGCTTAATACTTATACACTCCTTGAGTTTTTGTTGCACACTGTCTACCCAGACAAAGAGAATTTAAGATACTGCATTTAATTCATTACTGTCAAAAGCAGATGTGGTAAATTAACACTCTACTTAAAAATGCTATAGCTGATCTGAGATAACATAATAATACCTTATTATATGATCAATAGAGGAGACATCATCATTTTCAAAATAAACAATGGATCTACGAATGCAACCAACACCTACATGTATTACAACTCCAAATGAAATTTTAAGAGCTTGCTCTGTATTTTCACTTTGAAAGAATTACTTCACTTTCACACCTCTAAATAATGTCTGCGCTACATGGACACTTCCTGATCATCCCCCATGTTCACTTTAGAAAGCAACATGCTTGAGTTAGAGTAAACAAGAAAGTCATCTGGATTTGATATATAACAAGGACAGAATCAGGCTATTAATCACTCACGACAGAGTACATGTACAACTTGCAGCTCAGGAAATATTGCTGTTACTAAGGAAGGGAAAAAAGACACACATTTATGGTAGTTGCTCCAACAGAGGAGCAAGCACTGAATAAATCTGGAAACTGAGCAACTCTTCCTGCTTAGAACAGCCAGAAAGTTAGAAGCAGTTCCTGTAAAACAGGCTTGAAGCACTTGACCGGAAAAGAGAATATATGTGCTAATCTATTAAACACAGGGAATAAAAAATTTGAATGTTTAATCTTCAGAATGTTTCTTAAGAACTACATTAATGTAAGAACCATACCTGTTTTAATTCCTATAGTAAGCTATTCGCTTAATGGCAGTCTATTCTTTATAAACAATTTAAGGACCTTGCCTGAATTTAAAGAAGTCAAGCAAGCGGAAGCTATGAGACAGGTACACTGCTGTTTTCTAGTAGTTCTTTTTCAGTAGTTCTCAAAATCGTTTCCACTTGTATGAAGTCACTAAATCATCCCAAGGTTTAATAATGCCTTGCACTGGTGTAAAGTCCATCTGCAAGAATCACAGAATGGTTTGACAAGGGACCTTCAAAGACCACCCAGTCCAACCCCCTGCTGTGGGCAGGCGCATCTTTACTAGATCAGGTTGCTCAAAGCCATGTCCAACCAGGTGTTGAACACTTCCATTGATATATCTTCAAAGATGTTTTACAACCACGAATAATCTCATGAAGGAGGCAAAAGACATTTCAAAGAAGAAATTTAGACAGAAACTTCCTGTGTTCTCTGTAAGACTGACTTTGGAATCACCACTTAAAAAATAAAGAACTCACTACAAATGAGTATCAGTTATTTCTGATGGAAAACCAGCATTAATACCTTTAAGTCACCTTACCTTGTGTATTCTCCGAACCAATACAGATGCAAAAAATCGCAACGTGCCTCTCAGTTCATCCACTGAGGATTCATCATCGGTAATATTTCTGCAGTGTTGTAAAGCATGTCATGTAAGAAAACAGAATAAAATACATTACACTAATCCAACCACAATACATTTGGCACTACTAAAACTGGACTGAAAACATTCAATGGTGACAGTTCAACTGGTATTAACTGAAATGAAAGCTACCAAGTGTGGGCAGAGAGTAAACAGTCCTCTATTCAAGTACAGTATACAGCATTCCCAATACATTTGTGCACAGAACAATGGCTTAAGAAATATGTCAGTGAATTGGAATTATATACCAATTCCTGTTCTAATATATTGTCTGCATGATTCTGACCAAGTAAAATTTAACTCAGTTTCCACATAAGTGAATGTTTCCTAGCTCAGTAGCATAAAGTGAAACTGAATTAAAATTGACAAAACCTGTGGAATAAGAGTTCTGCAAGCACATATCCCAGACAAGCTAGGCAAAATTGGATTTTCCATACTCATACTACAAGACCTTCTATACTCCAAGATCTAAAATAATTTTCATTTGTTTTAGTACAAATCTGGCTTTCTAAAACTCTTTTATGTGAGTGTTATTATAAAATTGGTTGATCCTCACGTAACTTTTAATGAAATAGGTACATCCTTTGCATTTCAGCTCAGCATCTTCGAATAGAAAACTTTCATGGGTATTTTTTCAACAAATTCTAACACTTATAGGCCACTTGATACAGTAATATGTTCTTTTATAAATATAAAATTGAGTCTATTTCTAGCCCAAACAGAAATTGCCATTTCCTAGAAGAGAAAATAAATTGTAACACAGGAAACCGACAAATGACTTCTAAAAAGGATAATCTACTTTTTATGTATCATGAAACATGAAACCATCAATTACAAAGAAAACTAAACAAGAAACTCAACCTATAGCTACCTGGAACAAAACTGAAATCATTTAACATGATTTCTGCTTGGAAACAAAGAAATAAAGAAGAATTCAAACAGATTCTCAAATCGATACATCAAAATATCATCTAAACTTTTTATCTTGCTTACCAGTTTCCATCTGCTGCAATAAATAATGTGCAATGAAATACTAATCATTAAAAATACTGAAAGTTGACTCAGGAAGAAAAATACCCAGCTGCATGTCTTTTTGGGGAAACTGAATGAAAATGGAAAATACACCAAGTCTTAGATGCAGAAACTGCAACTAAACCGAGTAGAAGTAGAGACTGTGATAACAGCATTCCACAAAATGCAACAAAGAATAAAAATCTGCCGGCATTCAAACATACACAGGCATTAGAACATGCCCAAAGATACTAATAAAACTGCATTATAATAGCTGAGTAATGACAAAGTTAGATCCTGCTTCAGCTAATGACCATTTGTGAACACCATCACAGTTTTTAGTAATAAGTTTGCATATGCAGTAAATGCAAATATCATCTGCATTTAAAAAAAACAAACCACATAGTACAAGCAATAACAATACACTTGGAAAATAAAAATTTCATGCTTATAACATCATTTTTTAATTTTTTTTTTTTAATCTTTTAAGCCATGTTAGCTTGGATTATATACAGCATTCAAATGCATGTTGAATATGAACTGTAAGGTACAGATACTGATGACCTGATGGTCTAAGTATGCACCTAATTGCATGAAAAAGCACCTTAAAGAAAGCAGCCTGGCATAAGGAATACCGCCATCCTCCAACAGCTAATCATATGCAGGTAAGAATACCTTAGGGGAAGGCTTGGTTTGTTTTAAGATCAGCAGCTGACGTTTTAGATGCAATACGGTTAGCAAATACCCACACTTACAGTGGAAGCCAAGGGATTAGCAAGCAAACTGTATGAGTGTATTACTAGTATTTGACAGACAGCAGGATACATGAAGTAATTTGGACCAAGAAGCTTTTATTTTATTGACACTTGGATAATCAGTATCTTGGCTAATTGTACTTGGACATGTCTTCATGCCACGTACTTTCACAACACGCTGTAGGTTTGCAGAGATATTCTTTTAATCACAAGTAGACTGAAGACTGCTAAAAAAAAAAAAAGCATCAAGAACCTGTAGAATTTCAAATCCCCAGGGACCTAGTGGAAGCTTGGAAACATTTTAAAAATTGGCTGCATCTTCCCCAGAATTTGAGGAAAAACTTAAACACACAACTGTCTGTGTAATGGAGAGATTTGCTAAAGAATAAAAGGCTCAATCTGTTAATCTGCAAACAGTTACTGAGTCCAATGTCACAAAAGAGATACACCTAACTGCTTTTGCATGAAAAAATCTTACCGGAACTAATCATAAATGAAAACCATATACAAATACTAATGTGATTCCCCCCCCACCGTGTGTCAATTATTCTTACCAAATTTGGACAACTCCTATCAAAAATATGAAGAAAATACATTGCAAGATGATGAAACTGAAAAACTATTGATTGTAACTCAACAAAAATCTTGAACTTTTCTTGCATTACTTGCATTTAAAATAGAAGCAGCTCCGTATGTGGAAACACTGGGTTTAGTCACTATCAAAGAAAAACAGTAATTTGTTACAAAAATGTGGTAATTACTGGATTCCAATCTAATCTGAAAGAACTGGAGTAGCAGTAGCATCAATGACCAAAAAATTCAGTAAGCACAGAGTGAATCGCTCAAACTTTAAATTCTCTTATTTAAATTAGGATGGTATAAGCAACATATTACATTGTGTATGCTGTACAGCAAAGCAATAGACTCAGACAGGTGTTTTGTAGCTCTACAAATTTGGATTACGTAGAACTGTTCTATTCTTCTCACATGGCTCAAAAAAATCTTAACACACGTGTATTTAAATATAACCAATATAAGTAGTTTGAAAAATACGAAAGAAAATTGCATATAACTACCTAGTTCAGTAGAATTCACTGGATTTTAAGCACTAATCTTCATTCCCCTAAACTGGTTCAAGTTTAGGGATGTCTGCCTCTAAATTTTAACTTGCTCATAAAATATTACAAATTCTAACACATTTTATTATGAAACAGACATAAAACACAGCTTTTCCCTGCTTATAGCACTTTATTTCCTTAGTAATAAATCTATGATTTTATCCTGCAACATACATTCCTGGCTAGTGTTATACTTCCTGGGCTTCTGACTGAGATATGTTATATTACGTCTCTAATGTCAGGAGTATGCAAGGTGCTGCAAGACATCGTCAGGCACAAAAAAATTAAACAAAGAGAGGCAGCTTCTGCACAAATTCCACTCACTTGAAGGAGGGCAGCTACCAAAAGGAATTATGCCAAGACTTTTCTGCGAGGGAAAGCAGCACACTGTTTTACCAACCTAGTCTGGCAAGCCTCAATTGCCTCCTGGTGGGTACCCATGCTGCTAAATAAGGATAGTCTGGATGCAAAGGTTTCTGATTTGGCTCTGTGAAAAATTACCTGGAGACAGTGAGGTTTCTTAGCTAAGAAAAAACACAATGAATGTAAAAGCTCCTTCTCCAGCTTGAGCTGAGTTATATATGTGTACCTACATCGTTTGCATAAGAGAAGTCAGAACTAGCATGGTCTACAAGACAGACCCCAAATGGTTGCCCACAGACACACAGTTCAGGCCTCCCTGCACAACTGCTGGCAGGAAACACAGCAAAGCACAGAAATACCTGAATGTCTTCAGCGAACAAGACCAGCTTTGACATTACTACCTGTATGTCATTCAGGACCAAGTTTCTTCCTGCAGCACTGCTCAGATAACACTGCACTATTTCTCACTGAACTCCCAAGTACTTTAGGTTGAGGGAAAACTCAATAGGCCTGGTCAGCATGGTGTGAATTTATGGAGCTAGTTCAAAATCCAGAGGTGCAGTGATTTTGAGTGATTTTACCTGTAAAACTCAAGACAGCACAGGAACATCTATACAGCTCATCGGAGGGAAAGATGTAGCAGGATTTAGGCTAGCTCGCTCCGTACCACACATATTTTGCACTTCTAACTATGCATGTGATTACTCCTACTATACAATGTATTCCAGACTTCCACTGTCTTGTGTGTCAGATTTAAGTAATATGCGTAATCCAAGTTTCCTTGACAGTTCAAAACAAAGACATTGAAGACACCTTCCACCAGCCAAAAAATCCTAATTTCAAATTATTAAATAGAGAAGACGGCTGCCTTACATTTGCTCCTTCATCAAACAGCTCAACGGAACATGCTATAGTCTTCTGTATTTGAAAGTTAAAAACCTCGAGTTTTCCAGTTTTCTCATTCACAATACACGGTGCTAAAGCTCCCTCTGCTGTCTGCATAAGCAGTTAAGTTTTACGCTTCAGTGTATTACTCACGCGAAGATAGATGGGAGACAAGCAGGTATTGGCAGGCATCGGCCACAATTAAAAAGCAATCAGGCAAATAAGTCTGCAAATTTTCTGAAAATTTTAGATCCCAGAGGCAGGGAAAAAAAAAAAAAAAAACACCCAAAAACCAGTGTAGCGTAAAAGAAAAAAAAAGTATACATTTCTTTTAGCACAAAACCAAACACTTCCATCCAATGAAAAAGTAACATTCAGAGTAAAGGCAAAATACTGTTTTAACACATTAATGCCGGCATGATCAAACAAAAATATATGTAGTATCTTCTTACAACGTACTCTGAAGCACTGATTAATACATAAAGGTACAAGGCAACAACCAAAGAATTATACAGTCTTTTCTCTATACTCCATTTTAAAGTTATTTACACAGTATTAGTCTATTCAGCTCAGCATAGCCACTCAAAGCTTTAAAACACAACAAATCACCAGATGTTCTCCAAGAAGGTGGCCACCACATGTATTCAAAATACCTTCTCTATATTAATTAAAAGTGATTTTTTCGGTTTTAAAAAACTGTGAAGTGATAATTTTTTTCTTTTAAGCAATAAGGAAGATCAGCGTGCTTCTAACATGGAAATAAATTTCAGGGAGTGGGAAGAAGATGTTCTTACACAGGTTTTAATCAAGCCATATGTGCTCCCAAGGAGCTATTAGAAAATCAACATGTAAAAAGGAATAATCTAAAAGTGTTTTTAGGTTTAAATACAAATTTCAGAACCACCTCTATCATGCCTAAATTATTAAAAGATCTGTTCTACTATGCTAAGAGACAGTAACATGATGAAACCATAGCACTTACAAGTATGCTATACATTTTACTGAAGAAACACAAATGTTTATTTTCAAGTGACTATTTCTTGAACAGTTTGACGAATATTTACGATATTCAAAAATAACAACTCTTAGGTAAAGCTCATACCTGTACCATGGATAAATAAAGTTTTCCAGCACCAACTCAAGCACCTGAGCAAAACAAAGACAACTACATTACCAAATAGTTTACTGTAAATCCTTGTTAGAAAAGCTAAAAACATATCACCTTTCAAAACTCATAGAACATAACCGTTACATTATAGAACTTTAATGTATAAACATGTACATTGTGATCCTATGGTGAGATCAATCATTTTGTATAGTAATCAACATACAGCACAAAATGATGGTTTCATCAGATATCAACGTGAAACAGCTGTCACTAGTACTATCCACAACATGAAGCACAGTGCCGTAGTCATTCTGTTAGGTGAATGCTATGAAAAATGTCATCTTACCTCAAACAGCCCTTCCTAAATTTTTCAGATCAGTTCCCCTTCTTTTCTGATACAGTGTGAAATGTCCCACAGGCACAGCTACCCATCCTACACTTACACACATCTTCATCCCTTTTTATTCAAACCTCTGCCTTTTCTAGCTCTCCCCCACCATCAAAGTGGGACAGCCAATCCTTTGATTTGTGAGCTCACCGCTCACAATGAAAGCAAAAGGAGAATCCTAAAAATCACAGAATCACAGAATGGTTTGGGTTGGAAGAGATCTTAAAAAGATCACCTAGTTCCAACACCCCTGCATGGGCAGGGACACCTCCCATGAGACCAGGTTACTCAAAGCCCCGTCCAACCTGGCCTTGAACACTGCCAGGGATGGGGCAGCCACAACTACTCTGAGCAACCTGCTCCAGTGCCTCACAACTCCTAGGAAATCCATTCTCATTTCTACACATCCTGCACCACAGCATTCAACAGAGCCTGCCTTATGGTCCAGCCATCTCCTGAAGTCCCAACTATAGCAATTCCTCCAGTTCTTGTCCTACATGGATCCTCATGGCTTTTCCCCTCCTGTTCCTAGCCCCTGCATATCCCACCTACATGGATCTCTGTAGAGCATAATTTCCACCCTTTCCATCAAATCCATTCCTCACAGGTCAAGCCTGTGGTTGCCTTTCCCATGACAGAAACCCTAGGTTAATCAGGAAGAACCAGTGCTGTTGCACTCACTGGAGGCACAGGAGGTGACAGTCCCTGTTCAGTCAAAGGGCTGCCACCACCGTATACACAAGGTGTACTGTTCATCCTTGCACTATGATTACCAGAAAAAAAAAAACCCCGAACTTCTAAAAGGAAGGGAAAATGTCTGATGGTGCAAAGAAACAAAAACATGAGAAAGAAGACGACAGGATGAAGTTTTCTTGAGATTTCTCCTCCTTGACCCAAGATGTCATCCGTACCACCTTCTCTTGTCACAACCTATCCCTTAATCAGTCATTGCTTTAGAGATCAGTTTGTCCCCGACAGCATCAGTGCTGGTCAGGGTAGTAAGACAGAATACATGTGCTGCTCTGTGAGGCTGCTGTGCCGTATTCTACAGAAAGAAAGGTTTTGCAAAAGACGCCACTGTGTTCAAAGAAAAATGTCAAATCTGTTTGAAAGGCAAGCTGAATGCAACAGCTGATGTACAAGTGTCATTTATGAGAGTATTATACTTCCTACAAGATTTGCCGCTGCACTCATTAATACTACATGCACTGCAGGAATTAAGACTTATTAAATTCATACTGTTTTTAGCCTCAGATCTACTCATGATTATGAAAGCACACTCACTAAAATGCATACCATGGCCTTTGTAGTTCCTCTCAGTTCTTCAGATTTCAGTAGCTGATGAATACTCTATTTCTGTTTTTACTACTAATATTGCCTATTCAAATTTAAGAGTATCCTCTCTCTTTTGAAGCTGTTCCATTTCAGTGATTTTTTCTCACTTTGTTTTTAAGGGTGAAGGAAAATTTTTGTTCCTTTACCTTCTCTCTGAGGGAATGTTTTCCAGTCTGGGATACCTTCAGATGTCTGTATTGTGGACCATACAAAGTCAACATCTATTCTCCTACCCCCCTATGTGCTATAGCAGTAAGAGGTCTTGAAACTGTAACATGATCGTATGCTCAGGATGGATGGGTAAGATAGATGTTGTGTCACAGCCTCCTCCAAAAACACACTCCCCTTCTCCCCTCCAAAAAAATAAAAACCCCCAAAGCAAAACAACAAAACAACTCAATTCTTAGATTTCCATTAAAAGCAGACTGGCAGAGTATGAGACAGATGAAAACAGATGCTTTACTTCCCAGTACAGAAGTGATCAAGAAATCCTAGAGAATCTTCTTTGGAACTTAATCTTCAGACAACAGGAGGAAGATGAGATCCAGCTCCAGTCAGCAAACACAGACCATTGGCCTTAAGAGCAATAGATCAGACTACTCAAAAAACTTTCCCTGATGCCTTCCATAGCAGTGCCACTACATAAACCATCAATTTGCTCCATAGAAATCTCGGCCTTGTCACAGGTACCGCAACTTTATTTTATTCTTGCAGATTTTCTAACAAAATAAACCTCTTTCAGGGCTCAAACTGAAGACTCTTTCCAGTAAAATGCCTTTCTGTCCTGGGTTCAGCAGTAGCAGTCATTCTTCTCCTTCTTAGTAGCTAGTGTAGTGCTATGTTTTCATTTTTTGGCCTGGGAAGAGAGCTGATAACGCTGATGTTTTTAGTTGCTGCTCGAATGTTTGGTCTGGCCAAGGACTTTCTGAGCCTCATGCTCTGCCAGGGAGGAGGTGGAAGATGGGAGGAAGCAGAGACAGGACACCTGACCCAAGTTAGCCAAAGAGGTAGTCCATACCACAGCACGTCATGCCCAGGATGTAACAGAGAGTTACTTGGAAGGGCTAGGACTGCAGGGTTGAACGAGGTATCAGTCGGTGCTTGGATGGGGGAAGTGGGGCGAGTTATTGAGTTATTTGTCGGCTGGTGTTGAGGTGTTGTATTCTTTCCTCTTGTGATTTCCTTTATCATTATTATTATTGGTGGTAGCAGTAGTGATTTGTGTTATACCTTAGTTACTGAATTGTTCTTATCTCAACCTGTGGGAGTTGCATTCTTTTCGATTCTCCTCTCCATCCCTCCAGGAGCAGGGGGAGGGCAAAAAGGGGGGGGAGTGAGTGGACGGGCTGTGTGGATCGGTTTAAACCACGACACTTTCAAAAGAAAAGGCTTGCAGAAAAAACCCATAATATGCATCTATAAAAGGATCCTTTTTCATTTTTCCTCCACTCTTGCTATGTGCCTCCCCATCAAGAGCAATGACAGCAGACCATCTTCCACTTGTAGTGACAAGTGCACTTGGACTCCAAGCACAAGACAGTGTACTTCAAAGGAGTATAATGCACTCCTCTTGGAAGACTTTCCTTTATCCATGATACTACTTTGGAATTGAAAGCCTGTCTATCAGGTTTCCAGCGCATGTGCCACTGCTAACGTAACTCTTCACCTACAGTCCAGAGGCTTCTAAAACCACCAGAATTGTTTCCAACAGTGAGAGATCTTGCTCTTACTGCTAAAGCCAAACATGTATGGTTCTGAGACTCATCTTCCTGTGGTTATTAAATCAGCAAGGAAAGCAGGAAGGATACAAGACCTGATGATGCACCCCACTCCAGACAGGGTCTCCTTGACACACCTCCGTGACTTTAGTAACCGACTTCCAATTGAACCATTCTGCAGACTTGCCAGCGTTTCTTTTTTTTTTTATCTACTGTTTCCATAGACACATTAAGGGCTTTATGATAATGCTTCCACAGGACAATGTCATGCAGATAATCCCACAAACCAAAGACTCAGAGGCAGCATGCAGAGAGACAACTAACTTCAAATGCACTTGAAGTCCACATATCACTGGTCCTGCTATCAGAGGTCAAGACACATTTGACTAGAACTCAAGTTCTCTATATAGCTTTAATAAAAAATGTCTTGATCCTAGAGACAAAGAAAGCAGTGCTTAATCGCACATTTTCTAAACACATAGCGTGGCAGAGGCAGTTACATGTGATGCTCCATTACACCAAGGTGCTGTAATGAAGCTAAAAGAGAGCTACAGTGTGAAACTATCCATACTGCAAAATACAAATACGCCAATTGGCAACTGACTGCCAATAACTGGAGTTCAAAGTCCGTACAGTTTTCCCATGAACCCTATGAGCCTTCCAGACTGTATCAGTGTGATTCCGTAAGTCAGGAAAAAAAAAAACTGTCACATCATCCACTGCACTTCAAAGCACTAGGAAAGCAGGATGCATGTACCCACTTCCATTCTAGTAGCACAATATTATCCAAGCTCAATTGCTCACACTATGCACACATGCCAACAGAGTAGATGGGACATCTCAAAGAATGACAGCTAATGACAAGAAATTTCCTTGTCTGTAAAGTATTATTCTCCAGATTTAAACACAAACGATGAGTCATTTAATTTAAAGCCTATTTTTCAATCATTCTCAAAATGACAGGTTCTACTATGTCTGAGCAGCTTTGAACTGGAAAGAGATTACAAGCATAAAACCAAATGCAGCACGTAGCAATATAAGCAGCAGCTGATGACAAGAACAAAGAGAAGTTATTTTCTAGCACACACTATTAACACTGCAAGTTAGTCAGTCTTTGCTGCTGAGACAAGCTTTCTGTGGACTGTCATAGAACAGACCCCAGTTGTCAGGAAAAGGAACTGCAGTGCTGAGTGATGAATGGTTCAGTGGCAGGTCATAACTCCCAGGCCAAAGTAGATTGGAGAGGAGGAAGAATTAGGTAAGTAAATGACAAAGACTATTTTAAAAGCCTTAAAAGGCAGTACAGCTAGATAGCTGAGACCACTTCCTGATGGTAGAACAAGCAATTTCAACAAGAAAGCTAGTGTGCTGCTGAAAGAGTTCAGGACCAGCAAAGAGCACATTCAGACAATAACTGATTTCTTGTCATGCTTCGTCCATTTCTTACTTTTAGAAGAGAGAGAAGGGGGAAAGATGAAAAAAAAATCTGGTCCCATAAGCAAGCTAAGAATTAAAGAAAAATTTGAGATCAACAGACAATGGAAATAAAATTCTACTTATGCCACTGCACTATTTTTGTGGAGAATACAGTCCAAACTATGAAATATTGATACATGCATGGCTGAGGCAGTTTACAGTTCAACTATAATAATAAACATAAATGGATAGGGGAGTCCAAGCACAGGCTTTTCTTATTGTGCTAAACTACGTACAGTAGCTAGATAACCAAACAAGACTGCAAAAGATTAAGAATTTGCCATCAATGAAACAAACTGCCATCACAATCCAAGAGAAAAAAAGTGATTTGTGACAAAAAAGTTGGATTTCTTCTGATTTGAGTGTGCATTGAACTATTCCGTAAGCACTTGAAAATACAAGCTTGAAGACTAGAAAACTGATTCAGATTAGAAACATTTAGCCTGCAAAGGGAGAACTAGAAAAACTAATCCAGAGTTTAAAAATCCCATAATTATTCCAAGGACTTGTAGAATTTGCTTTCCAAAACTGGGATGCACTCCTTTAGAATCTCATTAATCTTAATTCAGTTCTCACTGTATCAGCTTCCCTCTACTGTAAAAGTAACCAACAAAAGAAAATAAGACCAGTCTCTCCTTCCAACCTGAAGCAAGCTATCCAATTCCAGGCACACATTACACACTGCATCCTCAGAGCAGAGCAAAATGCTCAGTGTGGGCAGAACCCCCGCTACCCTTTTAACCAGTACAGAAGAGTTGCAGTGGGGAAAAACGCAATGAGATTTCTCATTTCAAACAGTATCCTACACAGGTGAAAACGGTGGCTCAAACAAACTGCTTGTCTGTGTCTATCAAAGATGATTACTCTGGTTCGCTGCCTGAGGAAGTAAGCAACAGCAATCAAATATGAAATGCCAAATGTGCAGCAACACATTTTAAAGATCAGTTTTAGAAGGTAACTATGGTATCTACTCATACGTCTTATGAATAACATACTACAAAGAATATTGCTAGCATTAAATTCCTATTTAAGCTAAACAGGAAAATTTCCGGTTCTTCAGCATTTACCACATCCTTTGATAAACTGTTACAACTATTTGCTGCCTCAAATTCTAAAGATATTACACACAAAGAAGCATTTATTTTTACATTCTATTATTAAAACAATAGGTTTAAAAAGATAGGCCGATTGAAATTATATTCAGCAATGCTGTTATTTTAACACACTTAGCCCAAACTTCTTTAAAAAAATTAAAACATTAAGTAATTTTAAAACAATAACTGTTTGGTTCTGAAACTGCAGAAGAAGTCACTACATTAAGTCAAAGGAAGTCAACAAGTTGTTGTCTGTGTTTTTTAAAAACATTCCTCAACTGTCCATCTCACCCTTCCCTTAAGGCTTTCATTCTTTTGCTACTCTTGCTGTGGGCAAATCATCTCTTAACCTTCACTTCAACAAACTAAGTAGGATGAAATCCTTCACTTTTTGGGAATCAGACATGTTCAATTACAACTGTTCTTTCCTATAGACTTCCCAGTTTCCATAAACATTTACTCTGTGTTCTAGGGACACTACTACAGCAACAGTCACATCTGTGATAACAAATACTTCATCTTGCCTCTCTGCTCCCAGCACATAATCTTTCAATTTGACTTTTACAGGAACAAGTTAACATACATGCGAAGTACACCTGAACTGGCTACTGAACCAGAAGCAGTAAGTCTAAGAGACAGGCAATAAAAACTCACTGTATTTCAATGTACTAAAGAAATGCTACAGCAATTACCTCCGAGAGTGATGCATCCACCTTGGAAGGCACTTTCAGATCCAGCCATGGCTGATAGTTTTCGAGAAGCAAAGTAGGCCTGTAGGAGAGGATGGAAAAGTTGATGTAACAATACTTCATGGAAAGGTTCCTACTGCTTTGTGCAAAATGTAAGAAATACTAAGCTTACCGGTGCCACATATTTAATTTACCTGTGCCTCTTGCATTTGACCTTGCCACATACAGCACAGCTGTGACCATGGGGAAATAGCTCCGGCAATTCTAATTGCTAGGAGGAGACATTTGGACAAGTTTATATTCTTCAAAATGATGACTCGTTTAATACACTGACATTTGTGAACTTCCTTTTAGAGCATAAAATTACAGAGAACTGAAGAGCATAAAGACAAAGCTGTTCTCCAAGCAGGAAAACGAGGTAATAAGGCACGGTATGAGAGACAATTGAACCAAACCGAAAAGTCGCTTCCACTAAAAGTTTGAGTAGGCAGATCCCCCTTCACACCTCCAGGCATCTCCCCAAACATCAGCTGGTCTAGCAAGAGAGCGGCTGTTTTCTCTAGAACACCTGCCTCACCCATAGCTTTGAGCTATTATAACTGTAGCATTTTTAGCCCTATAAAATGGTTTTATGTAGAGCTTCAAGTTCAAAAACACCAATTTCATTAGGGAAAGTTGTTTATTTTTTAATTTGAAAGGTAGTACCACTTAGAGAAGTTTCACTACAACCAGCAAAGAAGACTTTGCACTGGCTTGCTAGAAGAAGAACATCTTTATAAAAGAAAAAGCCTCAATAAAAAAGCATACAACTACATAATTTTTCAACTACTTAAATGCCAAAGCTTAAAAATGAGTGAAGCAGAAAACAACATCCATGAACACTCCCAACAGGCTTTACAGCCATACGTAGGTTTGATAGGGCTATGCAAAATGTATGAAGAATCCAAAGTCTTAGTCATTGTGTATTTGCTATGAAAACACCTCTCAGATGGTAGATACAAGCTGTGTTGATGTATAATATATCAGAAAGCTCCTGGAATTACACATTCTTTCTAAATATAAAGAAAGCACAGTGCTAACAGACATTTACCTTGGGCTTATATTTTATCGTAAACAGAATATTGGGCAGGAGGGAATCCGGTCCCAACGAGCAGTAGAAGGTAACGACGCCAGCCACGAACGACCAGAAGATCATTAAAACATGAAGATACCTCACAAACAAACAGGAAGGCAACATTACTGCATGACAGGGTACCGGCGCTCCCCTGGGCCCGGCTGCCCGCCCCGGCGCTCCCGGTTACCGGTTGAGGAGAAGGGTGGCGGCGCCCAGCCCCAGGAGGAGGCAGCAGAAGAGCGGGTACTGCCGGCAGGTCTCCCGCAGCACCTCGGCGCCCCGCGCCCGCTGCCGCAGCCGCTCGCCGGCCGCCCGCACCCAACGCATCGCAGCGGCTGCCCGGCGCGGCGCCGGATCGGCACCGGGGACGGGGGAAGGCCGCATCGCCACACTTCCGGTCCCGGCCGCACGTGACCGCTGGCACGTGACGCCGGCGAAAGGCGGGGCTGCCGCCGCCGTGCTGGCGGAGGGGGGGGTAGTCCGGCGCGGCGGTGAGTGAGGTGGGGCCTGGTGAGGGGACCCTGCCCCGCGGGCCGCAGTGCGCGCTTGCTTGTCCCTCTGCACGCCTCACAGCCCAGGTCGGCCGGGTCCGGACAGGGCGGCTCTGCCTCCCTAAAGCCGGAACGGTACAACGCCTGCGGCAGCCTCCGCCTGGGCACGGGCGGCGAAGAAGGGAGGAGAGACGGGGAGCGGAGGAGGACCGAACAGCCGGGTCCCGGAGAGAAGCTGCCAGCAGCCCTGAGTGACGCGCTCGGATGGCATTTAGAGCTCTGTGTAACATACTGTGCTAAGCTTGGAAATAGAAGATCTCTGATGACAGAAAGCTTACCTAGTTATAAATACTTAGGTTATGGACAACAGGGGCTCCCAGTGTTGGGCAGCCAGAAACTGCTTCATCTGATTAAATGCTCTATATTTAGATGATGACTAAGTAGTTTAGTGACTGGGACACTGAAACCATATAAACGTCTCTCAACACTTTGTAATTACTTGTAAAGAAAAAGAACAGGTTAGGAAACAGGACAGACCCCCTCCTTAACAACTATCCAAGGTTAAGACATTGAAAATAAACTAAACCTGGAATGTAGTTTATTGCTATCAAGAACAATTTAAAGCCAACTTCCCATGAATAACTGCCTTCAGATACAGAGCAAGTCACAAGCTTTCGAACTGAATGCATTCAGCAACTGTTACTCAGTCTTGGGAATCTCAAAGTTACGTAAATATGACATTACTTGCTAAGGGAAAATCAGTGCTCCAGAGGAGCATCTCTGGTTTTGAGCTCTTTTGAGAAGTTGCTGTTCCCTTACTCATTTGCACTAGCCCCACAGAGATATATCTTGGCAAAGGCTATGTGAGTGCATATGAAATACTTCTGTTCAGAAGAGTCATGTTTACAAGTCCCCAGCAAAACCCCTGCACAATAATGCTGTTAAGGAAAATTCAGTATTTGGAAGGTGAGTCAGGATCTAGAAATTGAAAGCTGAGAATAGCTTTAAGAATCTTTGCTCAGATGTTTTGTCAGTTTATGCAACACTTCCCTTGACCTCTCTAACAGGTGAAATGCTGCAGTTTGACTTCAGTATGTTGACCTTTTTTCAGAAAGCCTGGCAAAAGCCCAGGGTCAGCTTGAATTTCTTTAAGAGCATCTGCACAGTATTACTTCATGTCAGCCCATGTGTTTTCTGTTAGGAAATTAACCCAAACAAATAAGGTGCATACACACAGCAAATCTCCATACAGTGTAGCCAGAGGAAATTACTTTTCCTTAGCAGATGCATTTTTTTTTGCTACCTGCTTATTTTATCTTCAGCTTTACTGCTTGTGATTTTTAGTCATCTATTTTGCAGTGTTTCTAATAAGGAATAACTGAAAAATGTGTAATTCTTAAAATAATTCATAAAGACATCACATCATTATGTATCTGTAACATAGGAAGTGACTTGCACAGCAAACCGTCAAGAACAGAATTCAAACTTGTACTTCCATTTGCATTCATTACTCTGGGTAAAGTTTAATTTGCAGCTTCACTGTCAGGGTTATGTTTGTTTAAAGTAAAATTGCCACATTCACATTTGGCACAAATTGTACCTTGCCATCTGAGAAGCTGTGTGATTTCTTTAAATTCACAGACCACCTCTGCTGGGCAGACACTACAACAACCTGCTTTATCCCATCCTGCTCTGCTGGAGACAGCTGTGTTGGCATTGCCCATCCCCTTCTGACTACTCAGGTTGTTCTGCTACACTGAATGACATCTGAGGTTTGTTTTCTAACATAAGCAAGCATGGAAGAACAAAAGGGAGATACTGACAACAAGCAGCTTTTCAGAATTTTCTTGACTTTATGTGAGAAATACATTTGCCCATTCCCCAGTAACAGCCAGCCTTTTTCTCTTCACGCAAGTTCTTGCGAAGATTATCTAGTTAACTGGCAAACTGAAGGGGAAAATATGCATCTGGAGCTGAGCTCTGAAGCAGCATGGCCAGGACTGAGTTGTTCTGGAAAGCTAGCTAATATTTTCAATATTACAATATTAAAAATTCAAAAGGATCTTTCACTGGATCATGGAAGCAGTCTTGTGGATTATTTTTAATAGTAACAGAGGCTTGCATATTCTAGCATTCAGAAATACACTGGTGCAGATTTTCAACGTAAAATTAAATGCTACAGTCATTGGCTGAATAATACTAGTTATAAGACTAAGATTCTGTTTAGCAAAGTACTTGGGGGTTTTTTTTAGCTTATAAAGCCATGCTTGTTTCAGTAAACCAGGCAGTGAACTGGATTCTCAGCTGCAGAGTCAGGAAGTCGGCTTCTGCTCTTCTCAACGCATTAGATAGTTACTGTTTTCACAGATGCAGTTGTCCAGGTTAACTTACATAATGTAATCAGTCCTTCACATTTGCCCAACGAGGAATTAATTCTCCCATATAAATTATTCCCCATTTTTGTAGGCCCCCTCCAGAAGCTTAAATAGAAGGCTTCATATTAACCTTTAACTTCATCCACTTAGCAGAAAACTTTATGGAAAATTCATTTTAAGTATTTAGCAAATAGGTAAGCTTAAAAAAAAAAAAAAAGTGAAACTGAAATTGGTGACTCGGATCCCAAGAAAGTTCAGCATTAGTGGGCATTTTAGACTTGACAATTTTAAGTTCAAAACTACAGGGCATCCATCAACACTTACTGGTTTCAGTCTAATTCAGTTGTACACAAAAAACATAGGTGAAAATTGACATTTTGCAGTGCTTCTTGGCCTTTCTGTATTAAAGAAAAGTGAAAATTTGGGAGTAGGGGCTGACCATTTGATTAGCATTTCTGGTTTGCTTTGGGTTGGAGGATAATTATTTGTGTCAATGAGTTAATAAACTGCTAATCTGACAATTTAAGGCATTTGGGCATCAGCTCCCTATACCAGCTGCATAGACCTGTCCTCATGAGCATTATGGGAATGTGTGCTGCCAATGGGTGGTGCACATTCAATTTGCTTCCTGGACCACCACATTATGGACTATAAATTGACTCAGTACGACAAGATCAAAGCATAGACGAGGAAATGATAACCTGAGGAAAAGTACCTGCTGGGTACAGTGACAGGAACTTTGGCTTTCCAGATAAAATCCCCACACAAGTTGTCTCCTAGAAGAATCTAGGAGCTGCTCCAGAACACTAAGGAACAAAGTGGAAGGTGGAAGGGAGAAATTGTTTAAAAAACGATGGGTGACATACTTCTCTAATGATCACTGGTTTCCAGAACTGCAGGGGAAATGAACTGCCAACTGACATTACACCATTTAAGTTTTGTTGTTTGTTTAGCAACAGATTCAGCAGGCAGCTGAAGCTGAAGGGGGGGGGGCTAAGGGGTTTCACATATAACAGGCCACTCAAAATTCATCATTATTGTCCTCCCTAAGGTAAAATACAATTAAATTGGAAGACCTGAAAATACCTACCAGGTTGTATTTTAGGACTAAAGCCATGAAGTCACTGACTGGTGCCAGCCAACATAAAGACTAGGGTAAAAGGCAGGGAGACTGTTTTGGTGAAAGAACCCACTTTGAGTGCAACTCTTTCCAGAAGGACAGTTCAGTATACACAAAAGGAACCATGCTGGGCAAAAGAGTGATGTACTGAGGAGCACTGACTGTGTGAGAATTTCAGTGGGACAACCAAAACAGGTCCATTTGGGAAAATACCATTGGCATGAAGGGGAAACAAACTGCTTGAGGCAGTTTTGACTTGAGGAGCTGGTAACTCTCAAGGAGGAAGTCAAAAAGGCCAAAGCAACAGTAGTATATATACAGAGCTTTTCTTCAAGTTGTTTACATGAAAAGGATTTTTTTGTATACATTCCTTTACAGACTTGATACTGAAAGAATTTAGAGATGAAAATAATTTGTCCTGTCCAAACTACAGTTTAGGGGACATTAAAGAAGAAAGATAAAGAGCAGAAAGTTGCAAGGTGACTGTACAAGATTATTACTGACAGTAAGAAACAGAAGCTTGCAAAAGTGAACAGCAAAAAGCACAACTGAGGAATATGCATGAAGAGCCACAAGACCTGTATAGAAGACCCTGGAAAAATGCTTAAAGAAATTAATATTGGGTTCGTGGCAACATTTGACAAAGGTATAGTCTATGGAAATCTTATTTTAGTTCACCTAAGTGAAAAATAAGCTCTCTGGATATGCATCTTAATGGAGTATTGAAGTAGCTGATTTGGTCAGTATATGCAGGGAAAAGAGCTGGAAAACATACTTCCTTCCAAAAACCTAAGTTAATCTGGGGAAAAAAAAAAAAAAGAAATACGAAGAACCCCAAAATACATTAATTTGTAAGAAAAAGGAGCTGTACCAATGCAAATAGGTAAAACAATGCTATAGCCATACTTAAGAGCTAAGACTCAATGAAAATCAAGCCATTTACGTACTATGAGGGTAAAGAAAACACTGCCCTGAATACACACTTTGTGAAAACAGGTGTATCAGGTCCTGAGGGACATTTCTACTGACCAGCTCTGAGGTCAATGGGGGAAATTTTAGAGGAGGAACTTAAGCCTTGTTCCCTTGTTTCAGCTGAAACGAGGATTGTCAAGAAAATCCTTTCAACCTGTTTCTGTGAAATCACTGCAAAGCGTTGCAGAACCTATGCCTCGTAACTATGATGAGGCCTGGAGAACTTAAAGGTAGTATAAGTTTTTCATCATAGATACTTGGTGGATTTGTAGAAGAGCTGTATTGGTTCAGCAAGGGTTCAACTAGGTGAGCATTCTGTTTGTGACGATAGCCACCAGGGAACACAGGTAAAAGTTGTAAAGGCATAAGCAAGAATATACTACTGCTTTCCTGGAACATCCTTTGATTCACAATCTTGGGGTTATCCTAAAAAAGAAGTTTTTTTGCTAGGTTTCAAGCTGCTTTTTGAAGTCATGAAGTTTTAACACTCAAAAGCATTCAACAAGGAGTTCCACCACTTATTTACATTTGTGTGAGTGAAGATGCAGCTCTCCAAACATTCACATTTCATTTAGTATTTTATAAAGAGACGGTGAAAAATCATTCTCTACTCAATGCACTTGCTGCTTATCATTTTAGCAGAATACTTTGGCCACTTGAGCAAAGTCTTTTCCAAAATGAAGATTCCTACTCCAATGAATTATTTTTCACTTTTGTACCCTTTATCATCTTTGTTGTTCTCAATATCCTTTTCCAATTTTATTACATCCTCTGTTTTGTAGTGCTGGAGTGGGAAACAGCTGTAACTGGGGAAACAAAACTGTTCAACAAAATAGCATTCCAAATGACTTTTATTAGTAGAACTAGTGCCTTCATTAAACTGTTCCTTCACTACTTTTGCACCCCCTCAGTGTAATTTGACAATTTAGCCCAGAAAGATTTACGATCCTTTCAAACTCATTTAGACACAACTCTTGCAGTTTGGGGGATTCTTTTCCACCTTAATGAAAAAAAAAAAAGGCAAAAAACGAAACCAAACAAATCCCAACAGCCACAGTGGAAAAAAAAATCCCAACCTGAAGTCTTCACATACTGAGGAAACTCTAGTCAACACACAGAACTTGTCGAAAGTGGGGAAAACATTAATTATAACTAAAGGCTGGTGTTGTAAGCCAGCTCATATCAGAGAAAGCTTCCTTCCAATAAGAACATGTCCATTGTAGGTGCTGATAATGACCATGTAAACCCAAAGTGATGAGATCCATGGGGTGGGTTTTTTTAGTGACTGGCAAGCTGGTATCCTGACAGCCATTGCTTTAGCTTCTGTGGATACAGCAGTAAACGCCTTGAGTGCTTTTGTCAGGTCAGAATTCCATAGAGGTATTTTTAGTTCGAGCAACCAGTTTCTCTGACTACAAAGTATGTAAAAACAGTATAGGGTAAAAGTCAAGTAACGCTAATTATCACCCTCAAGACATTATTTGTGCTTTAGTTAAGTCTTCTGTCAAAGGCTTTACAGAAATTTTTATAGAACCAGTTGTATAACCAGGATATTGTTTTGTTTACCATTTGTTGGCTGAGGATGTATGGAATCAATATGACATTTTCCTCTAAGTGATGTACACCAAACCCAGGCATTTTCAGCATGATTAAAGAGAAAATAAAAAGCAAAAGGACATAAATATTTGTTACATTTCCCTCGCAAGAATATTGAATATGCAACAAAAAGATCAATTTATGTTGACGGGCAGAATGCATGTGACAATACTATGAGACAGCCTGAAGAGAGGGCTGTTTCTCCTCAGACGCAAGGATGAGTTCTGAGGCTTTCCGAAGCATGTAGACAGCTTGCCCATGTTGCTTATTTTGTGGTGAAGCTCCACTACAAGAGGAATAAGAATTTTAATGACAGAATTTAAGAGGGGCTCAGTACCGAGCTCTGCAAGGCCAGACTTACTTACAGCTCATAGCTTATCAGTGCCATCTTTATCAGACAGCTGCCTTCAAGTTTATGAAGGTTCTGCCAAACCCTTTTCCCTGCTCCCAGCATGCTGAACTATTTAAAAGAAAAATGATGTATTATTATATACTACTTCACCTCTAGCACTGGCATTAATGGTGCTTCTGTGGAAGTAAATGATTCTTCTTCCATAGGCCTATGAGCAGATGTACCTTGGCAGGACAGAAAGCCACAGTCTCTCTTCCAGAGTAGTGAAGAACTGTTACTTGGGATTCCTTCAGATGTTCTACAAATGCAGTTCCTGATAATATGCACACTTGCCACTTACACTTAATTTTCCCTAAAGTGTCCTTTGGGAAGGGGAGAGTGCATGCTTAGGCAGGTAAGAGGACTCTGAGCTGTCTGGAAAAGGCACAAACTGTGAAACTGAGAAACAAGGAATATTTGGCAGACTTAGGCAGTTTCTGCAAAACTCCATTAAAGTTTTGCTTTGCTTTTCATTTTCTGTCTTATTTAACTAGTATCCTGCCTAGGAAAGGCATTGGAACTAGTATAATATTAACACTATTATTCTAAAGCTTCCTAAATCAGTTTGATTTGACTGGATAACTTGCTACTACATAAGTTACTTGGCATATATGTTTTTCTACAGAAGTACAAAAAACTCCCACTTTTAAATGCTAGGCATTAAGATTTCCCTCTTTCACATAAAGAGACATAAAGTCTATATTAATAAAAAGGCATTTAAATATTAAAATCAGCTTACCATCTTTCAGATCAAACTGTAAGAAACAACATTTTCTTCCCCTTCAAAAATTTTGAGTCCTTCAGTCTAATCTTGAGTTTGGGGTATTTAGGTCCAGTTTGTAGTAATCTCTCTCCCCCTCCACCCCCAAAATTACAGGTGAAGATTATGGTCTTTGTGGTTTCAACAGATTCACGTAAGATAGCTTGTAACATGACACAGAACTAGGAGGTCTCAGATAAATTTCAACTTGGCATCAGTGCCATTCCGATACAAGATGGAAGATTATTTTTTTTTCCTCCTTGAGAAAGTAGATTTTGCTTCAGAACGTATCAAAATGGAAGAATAATTCTCTAGTATCATCCACATTCCAAGTGGCTTATGTACAAGTCTCATTACCATCATTTATCATCTCAAAAAGTAGGAAGTTCTGGTCACCATTCTGCTTGGACATACAAAAAACACGGATCAAGTACTATGACCTATCACCATACCATGGTGTGTTCTCTATGTCCAGTGTGTTTCTGGGATCTGTTCTGCTCAGGAAACTTGGAATACCAGTCAGACTCAATTCTGAAAAGCCCATGTATCTGGTGTTCTCCTGGACCACAATGGTGGGGGGCCATAGCCAAGCTCTTCATTTTCCCCTTTAGTTGTTTGTCAGGTCAGAAGGAAAAGTCAAGCTACCTACGCAGTGATGATTCACTCTTCTTCCCGGAAGCCGAAGAGCAATAGTTAAAAGCCAGAAGAAAGGAACAAAATTGAAAACACCAATTATCTGGAGGAATGGTTTCCGCAGTGAGGAGACACGGAGGTAGTGCCTTCAGTCCAAGATGTCTTAGTTCAAAGCTGCCCACCTGAGTTTCACCAAGAACTCTTCAGAGTTCTCTATCAGATGCTCACTTCACATTCTACTGTCAGGAATGTTCCCATCTCCCATTGAGTCTTCAGGGATATGGCTCACCATGCTCACCTGCAGAGAAAGTAACTTTTCCCCACTGAAAGCTGTCTATGAAAACAAATGCTTCTATATACATACTAGACTAAAATACAAAGCTGTACCTATGCCTGACCCTCTTAACTCTGTAAGAACATCTGACAAATTAGTATCCTGGCAAGTGTATTCTACCCTGCCACACTCCTTCAGCCTTTTTACCTTACGACCCGATACAGGCTTTTGCATCTGACAGCCTTAGAATAAAATTCCTTTTGTTCACAAAGGAAGCGTACTTTCTTGTATTAAGGCATGTAAGCTCTAGCCTAGACTTGAGGAAGTGTTGAACATCTTCAAGTTAGCAACCTTCGTACCAGCTCTCAACACTCTTATCCCTCAAGGTCCCAGCTGTCCATTTCCAAGCACATACTGTTCATTGCAAGTACATTCACTTCTGAGCACATGAAGACCACCTCCAGTGCAGAGCACGCCTATTTAGGCTACCTGAACCACCATCTCTTTAATGAAAAGTCCTAGCCTAATGCCAAGGAACAATCTGCCACTTCTCTCTCCCAGGATGTTGGGCATGTAGTGCATTCCTTTCCAGAAGAAAACCCCCACAACTGTATCCAAGAAGCTGGTGCACTTGGCAGCTATGTGGGCCCCATCCTGAATCTAAAATCTGCAATGGGGCTTCTGAGTTGGCACTGATTCACCCCAACTTTACAAATATAATACTTACTATCACTTTTTTCCCTGCATTAAGAAACATTCAAGACTTTACACGCAAGCTTTGCAATGAACACTGCATTCCCTTCAAGCATCAATTAGGAGACTCATTGTTAAAAGCAGTTTTTCTCAACTATCCTACTTCTGCACACCCTTTAAGGGACTATTAAGAGCAGTGAGTGGCAACATGTTATACCAGTAAAAAGAGATGAAAGAACTCCTCACCTGTACTGAAATAAAGGGTCCACCTTTGGGACACATGTGATCAGGTATTCCAAGACTGCCTCTTGCTTCCTTGGGGCTGAAATTATTTTAGTTCATCACTTCAAAACTGCGGGTTTACAAACAGCAGCTCTAGGATATCACCCCTCAGAACAGGACATCTGAAATAGCAGCATTAGGCATAGTAACAGGAGGTTTATTTCCTCCACCATTTTTTTATCTTGTGTGTTCAAAATCTCCTCCCTTTACAGGCACACTTTCAGACAACTTCCTTCTGAAATTTCTACCAAGATAAAGTGGCCCTAATGATTAAGACAGCCAGGACAAGATCTTCTTACCTTCTGAAATGTAATCCGAGGACCCTGTGTTTTCGACCTGATGTTTGTTGACTCTGGGCAAGATGCATCACCTGACATTCCCTTCACATCACTCTGTGGCTGCTAGATGGTGCCTGGCTTACAGTGTACCTACCTTTCGCAGGAAAAGGATAGACTGATTAGTAGCAGGAAAGATCCTACAAAGCTGTAACACAGCTAAATAAAGTTATCTATGTTCTGGTTTCCCAGGTTGCTTCCCTGGCTATTCTGCCCCTAGCCCTAAGGCTACAAGTTTGCAGGAATGTAGTTCAGGCATATTGAAGAGCCACCTTGTGCCTACAGGTAGATGATTTCTTTTCCCAACTGTTCCCTCACCTTACATTTTCTCAGGGAACAAACAAGAATATGCTTTCATAAAAGCCTTCCCAAGTGAGAAATGTTTGTGACTCCATCACTCCTAGGTCAAACTTTTTAAATAAAGGCAAACACTCCTTAGTACTTCTCTGAGGAGGAACTTCCCCGGCTGTCAACACCACTTTAAAAAAACAAAAGAAGACCCTGTAGGTTTTCCTTTTCACAGGGATACTTTTTGCCCTTCAAGATGTCCAAGTTAAGACATGTCTGTTCTTTTTTAAACTGAACTTTAAACACAGTTCATTTGTGAAACCTGAGATCTCTTTACATCATTTTTAACATTGAACTGTGAGACAGAAGTTCTGTGACTGTTGCCTTCACCTCACTTCCCCCATATCTAAGAATTCAACACCTATCACCTATTTAACCTACATGTCCTTAGTTGCATATTTAAATCCTCTCCTAAATACCTTTAGGAAACAGGGAAGAGAGAGTGCTGTGTGTTGCTGAGTTTTTTTCCCCAGTATATGCATTTTTACTAGATACAGGGATAGATTATCTCTTTAACAGTGGGGCTTCTTTTCAGAGTCAAGTATGCCCCTTTATCTTTAAACTGCATGCAGAATTTGAACCTTAGGTGTTTTCTCCTTCATGTATTAAAAGATAAAAAGGTTGCTTCTAAAGGACTTAGAAATTTGATAGATGCTTAAAACACACTATGCATGACTGTCTCTTGTTCTTCCAGAGACTACAAAAATCAGAGTGGATCATAATTACTTGCAGCTGTACTGGAGTTACTGTCCTTGTTGCTTTTTACTAACTCTACCATAAAACTACTGGAGCATTTTAGCATACTTCAGTACCAAATTATCTGCTTTAGCACAGGCCATCATTGAAGGTAGTTTGAGCTAACCTTGCCAAGATGTGACCACTACCTGATTTACCTCAATGTCATCTGTACCTGTGTAAGTGCACCTCAAAGCACATTACAAACTGTATCCCAAAGCTTAGATGTCAACACTTTTTCACCATTCATCTGTATATTCCTCCTGGTTCAGTACTCGATAAAAACAGTACTCCTTCTAAAGAATGTTACAATGAGGGCAATAAACTGTCATTAGAAAAAATAATGAAAAACATAATGAAACAAGGCAACAAAAGAGACATAATGAAACAAAGCAGCAAAGATCATTCAGCCACATGAGTCCAGCTTCCACTGTACTCACTGCTAAAGCTTAAAGCCAACTGAAGCTTGAGGTACCTTCAGGACTTCCTGTGACAGAATTTACAACATTCTCCCTGCCCTGCCCCACTTTATATTCAAGTCTATTCTTCCATTAGCATGAAACCTGTAGCAGTTTTCAGTTGCAAATTCTGACACATTTATCAACAGACATGCTCTACTTTTCTCCAAAGCATATCACTAATTCAAAAGCAAGTGTAAACTAACATACTTCTGTGAAAGTGTAGGTAACACGAATAAAGGACCGCTTTACTAGACTAGTTAATGTTATATACTGGTCACTTCTTGGTGAAAATACAACTCACATACACACCAGTGATTGCCACTGGAGGTTTGTCTTCTGCTAAATAAAAAAAATAAATAAATAATGAAGGTATTAATATAAGCACACATACAAAGCTCAAAAAAAAAAAAACTACAACAAAAGTGCAGAAAACTGTGGACTGGAAACAGGTTATCTTGTTAGAAGAACTATTTGTAGTGAAAGAAAAAAACTGCACTATCCAAAGGAAGTCTCTGACCACAGCCTGAAACAGGGAAACGGGAACAGTCCTTTAATAGCTACTTCAGCTTTTTCAGATGCAGGGACAAGGTATTTTTATCTGCCATCTCAAGTGCTGTAATATTAAAGATAAAATCATCTTTCAACTATATACATTATAATACAGCATTATGAAACAGATTATTATTTATTTTAGGCTAGCTCTCACCGGTGTTTTGTAATACAGGAGTTTCATTCTTAAGTATGCTGAATTGCAACTTAAGAAAACCCCTCATTTATTAAACAGGGCATTTATAAAATTGCCTGTGTTGAATTATCACAGAGGAAGCTTTTTAATCCCAAATTAGCTACATGTAATAATACAGTTCTTAAATAACCACTACTAGGAACAAAATGAGGTGCACTCTTCATCCTACTAGAGAGGAAAAAAAAGAAAAATTCCCAGCTGAAAATGTTGGATGGCAAAACAACACTGAAATGCTATACTTGGAACCAGGAACTCAGGACCTAATACATTTAGTTCCTGGCTTTCAGTGACTGACTGTGTAAATGGAAAATCCCTTAAGCTACTACGACTGCTAACTCACCAGTTTAAAAGTGCTTAAAAATTAATTATCTATGAAGCATTCTTGAGACTTTCAGATCTAATGTATTTAACAGTACTGGATTACACTGAACAGATTACACCCAACATTCACTTAGCACTGAAGTGGACACATTAAAACTGAAGAGTTACAACTCACAACCTCCCTAGTAACTGCAGATAAGGAATCAATTAAACAGTCTACAGTTGGGATTTTAGGTACTGAAAGTTATTCAAGTACTAAAATGTCTATTTTTACTTACCATTATCTTCTGTGCAGTCAAATGGCATAGGTTATTCTACTGGCTGTGTAGCAGAGCTAAGAATGCATTTCATAACTGCCTTAGTGCAAAGAAAATAAGCGTTAAGATTCAAATATCTTTTCTACATGCTAGTGACCAAAACAAGTAAAATGTGTCAAGCTAACTGTGCAAAGACCGTGAACTGTCCCCATTAATGGCCCAAACACATCCTTCTCGGACTAGAGGGAATCCAGATTTCTGACATTGCAAGTTTTACCTAAATGACTGTCAAAAACTAAGGTCTGACTTTGGAGCAGACACTAACATCCATGAACAAAACAACTCTGTGAACTAAAATCTATCTTTGATTTAAACTTTAAAAATTCAAGCCATTATTTATTGACTTACTACTTACATGCCATCATACCATGACTGCGTCTTCTAGACTGTACAGGTGCTTTTTCCTTCCACTTTTTATTGAAAAAAAAACCCAAAACAAAAACAAAGAAAACCAACACCAAACACACCACACCCGCCCCCCAAAACCAAAAGCTTTCACCAAGTACCTGGAAGTCCGACCATCTAACATAACTCTCATGAAGACAGCTTTAATGCTACCCAACATTTCCAGCTGAGCTCTGCTGTGCAACATCTACTCAAGAGCTGCCCATTTAGAAGTATGTCTCTTTGTAGAAAAAACCAGTAACCAGCTACATACTGGCAAGCAAAAGATGACAAAAGACAAGTGCCCCTCTTGTCCAAATTCCAAGTAAGCTAACAAGATGGGGGTGGGGGGGTTTTGTTTGGTGGTTTGTTTTTTTTTTTTTTCGAAAGTGCCACTAGGACTACCTATTGTAACAGTCAAAGCAAAGGAGCACCAAAGAAAAGTCACTCTTTTATCCTGTGGACTTCAGAACACAAGTAAATGTAATTAAACATTTGTAAAGCATTGACTAGGTGACAGTCACTATCAGTATCCCAGGAAAAGTTTAACATCAGAGCTTCCTTTTTGTCTGTTTGCACTAGATGCCTGTAAAGTAACACTGATTTATTCCTTCTCCCCCCACTATCCCTATTAAGGATCAAGGAATCTTCAGCTCGACTTCCTCTCCTGCTGCCACATACCATTTTTATCGACAGAGCAAATGACAAAGTACAATCTGCTGTCTCCTCTGCCCAACTAATGCAACTAGCTACCCCCAGCCAAGAGGTATCATGTGCTGGAGTTAATTCAGGAAGACATTCACCGAAGACAGACTTTCAAGTCCATCACAGACAGTCTTTAAATTGGGATTCATAAGCTTTAGCCTGTGAACACAAACTCAAGCTCCAACTCTACCAATTTCAATTCTCAGAACTCTACATTGAAAAGAGTTCTTGCCTCACTGCCTTCTTCAAAATATTGCTGTTCCATTTTAAACATTTAACATTTTCCACCAAGGTTTCACTAACAGAAGCGAGGGAATAACAGTCTTAGTTTTGTAGAATGTATCAATTTGAACACACTTTTCCTGGAAATGTTGTATGTGTTTATGTCTCTGTGCCATTCAGTTTTACTTCTTATAATAAAAAGTCTCCCCTCACTTGTGAACAGAAGCACTGAAGTAACTGTTAGGCTGAACAGAAAAGTTAAGCCTCTGAAGAATTATCAAGGGCACAAGAGACGAAATTGCAGCCATACATAACATTTCTATCATGAAATATTAGGTTGGAAATCCTACCTTCAGAAAAGGCTATGTCTATTTTACACTATGGCATACCCTTTACACCCAGGAAGGGAATTATTATTCCTTATTTTAGATGCAAGGCAGTATTTAGGTAAGGGTTTTACAACACAGAAAATCAGAAACTGGTGTTAGTATCTGTAATAACAGCCCTCCTCCAGAAGTAAAAACAAACTTGACTTCCAAGTTGTAACAAATGTCCTCTTTAAATTATAAAAAAAAAAATAATAAAAATTACAGTTGTATATCCTATAGGACACCCTTCAAGCAAAAATGAGTATTAAAACGAGCATTAATTTTAAAAGCTGTGTATTGGAGTGTTTATAAACCAGAAGTGTTAAGCAGCAGCAATTATTGATTTCTTATTAAATTCAACTAGACTTCAAATTTAGGAACAAATTACAAACCACTGTGGAACTATGCTAGCTTAAACTAAAACCTTTGCAGGTGTTTCAGTAAAGAAAGCCTCCTATGAGAATAAACAGAGGCAGCATAATACATTAAGACAACATTGCCTTCAACACGCCAAAAACAACTGTGTATTTGATGTCCATTTGTCACCAAAGCACCCCATAAGAGATGCATTATTGCTGTAGAACATTTCAAGTTTACCAACACCCAAGTGCAACCAAACTGACGTTCTATATATGCACTTGCCCATTCTCACTAGTATTTCCACTTAGTAATGAAAGCTTTCCTTTACACAACCAGATTTAAAGCTTTGAAAATAACATTTTCCTTTTTTTTTTGTTTTTAGGGTTTTTCCACACTAATAATCACCACATGCAATTTTGTTTTCTGATCATTTTGCTAAAAAACTGCACCAATATCAGAACAGTGCAAATCATATTTAATTTTAAAAGTTATAATGGCTTGAGTTCATACTTAGAGGGAACACTGTCAAGATCTTGATATTTTGCTCGCTCACCATTGCTTGCATTCCATAAAAATGCTTCCCTGTCAATTTTACCTTTTTCTTTTTTATCAAGCTTTTTAGAGTTGAAATTAAGGATGTGATCCACAATTTCAACACGTGTGGTGCCTTAACAGCAATGTTTTTATGCAATTCCATCAACTGTTATAGTTCCATAAATATATTATCCCCCTTCTCCCCACAACACATTTCCACACTAAGTCATTAGCACTTGTGATCCCACAAATATTTTAAGGTTTTCAGCAATGGAGAGATTTCAAGATTAGTAAATCTGAGGACTTCCCCTCTCCTACAACCCCCAATGCTTTCATTTTATAGCAAGTCCAAAATCAGTTTCCACATCTTGACAGTGTTCCTTATAAAACCATATGACAGTAAAAGTGCCAGTAGGCATGGCAACCTCTTTAAAGGGAGCATTTAAACTCCTTGGCACTGGGAATGCCAGCACCAAGGATTACATTGAAATTCAAAATTATACTTAAGGCTACAATTAGCAAACTCACTTCCGTAAGCCTAATGTTTTATCGCTAGATTTGAAAATTCAGAAGCTAATGCAACTGTGTATTTCAATGCTCAAAATTTGAGGAAAAAAGTTACTTCTCTTTAGCAAGGGCAGTATATCAAACGGTGGTAGCAAACGTCTCTTACGCATTGGCTACTCATTCCACCATCAGTTGCTTACTTTGTCTTAAAGTTCAAAACTGGCAAGGCACATTTACATATTCCAATGAATATTTGACAATTTTAGATTACACTTCATGTCCCAGCTATCCCAGTAATTGACATACAACATACTAAAATGGTTTATTAAGATAACAAAAAAAAAAAATTAATGTGAAACATACAGGCTATTGGCAACCACTATTCTAAAAATTATGTAAATACAAGTAAACATACTGAAATGTG